>NC_056625.2:85831886-86132198 GCF_002870075.4 Lactuca sativa | reverse complement strand
CGGATCTACGGTTTGTTGCCAACCGGATCTGAAGGTTTATGTGTTTAGAATTCTAAGCGTATGTATACGATATTAGAACTAGCATGTAATCGTTTGGAGTAATAAGGTGAAATTATTCGGTGTGTAGATCAAAAATGGTGAGAACAAGAAGCGGAGTTGGAAATGCTGATGAAAACAGGAATCAACCGCCTGTAATTCAACAAGTACCTGTTGTAGCTGATGCACCTGAGCCGATAACAATGGCTGGTGTACAAATGATGATTCAAATGATGTTGGATCGTCAGATGGAAGAAACAAGACGCCTACTTAGGCAGAATCGTGAAGAACCGTCAATTCAAGCGGAAGAGCCTGAGGAGAATGGAGGGCAGTCTGAAGGAGAAAACTTTAGTGGAATCATTGGTCAAGACGAACAACCAGTGGTTAGACGCAATAACCAGTATGGAGGAAATGATGGTCGTGGGTGCAAGTATAAGGATTTCATGGCATCCAAACCACCATGTCTATCCGGAAGCCCGACGCCGGTGCAAGTTATGGACTGGGTCTCCGAAATGGAGACTATGTTTGAAAGTTGCGAATGCAGCAACAGGCAGAAGACCGCTCTTGCGATCCCTTTGCTAAAATCTGGGATGT
This sequence comes from Lactuca sativa, assembly GCF_002870075.4. Classification (NCBI taxonomy): domain Eukaryota; kingdom Viridiplantae; phylum Streptophyta; class Magnoliopsida; order Asterales; family Asteraceae; genus Lactuca; species Lactuca sativa. The sequence goes on along the minus strand of NC_056625.2, from coordinate 86,131,568 downwards.
TGAGTTGGTGGAAGCTGTTAGCTGACTCTATGCCCAAGGGAGAAGCAAGCAAAATGTCTTGGGAAGACTTTGTGGAACAACTAAAACTGCAATACTGCTCCGAGCAGGACCTTCTGGAAATCAGTAATGAATTTCAGAATTTGAAGAAAGGGAAATTGAGCGTTACTGAATACGCTGCAAGTTTCACAGAAAAGATGAATTTTATCCCATATTTGGTGCCTACATAACTCTCTAAGGTCAACAAGTTTGCCCTTGGACTACCAGCGGACTATGGTCCAATGGTTAAGCAAGCAACCACATTGAAAGCCGCCATCTGGGCTGCTAGAAATGTTGAGACCCAGATCAGGGAAAAAGGTCTGGAAAGGTCAGAGGTTGGCGAGAAAAGGAAAATCGATGGATTTTCAGGGTCCAGCAAGAAAAGTAAATTCTCGAAGTCTAGTTCGAGAGGAAGTGGAGGAAAGGTAGAGGCGAAATGGTGCGACAAGTGCAAGAAGAAGCATCATGGGAAGTGTGGCGGGGAAACCACATGCTTCAAATGTGGAAAGCTAGGGCATTATGCCAATGACTGCACCTTCACCAAGAATGTTTGTTATGGTTGTGGTGAGGAGGGGCACATCTCAAGGGATTGTCCGAAAAAGAAGGAAGCAGCAAGACCCAACATTCCGCCAAAGCCAAAGGCGAGAGCATTCCAGATGACACTGGAAGCTGCTAAAGATGAAGCTGATGTCGCTTCAGGTACCTTTCTCGTTAATAAATTTCCTGCCCAAATTTTATTTGATTCTGGAGCCAACTACTCCTTTATATCGCATGAATTTGGTAGAAAACTAGCTTTGCCTGTTGATAGACTAGATAATGCTTTATTAGTCGAAGTTGCTAGTGGCAAGTTTGTACCTGTTAGCCATCGTATGAAAAACATCTTAATTGATCTGAATGGAAATAAGTTCCACGAGGAATTATTGCCTATCGAACTTAACGGTTTCGACATCGTTTTGGGAATGGATTGGCTTATCGCCAATGATGCCGAAATTTTATGCAAGAAGAAAATAGTGAAAGTGAACCCCCCTGGGAAGTCCTCGTGCCGAGTGGCCCAAAGCGGACAATATTGTGATACGTGCCAGAGGGGGATGTTACAAATGCTTTTATTGTGATACTGGGAAGGAATCATTTATGGTGTACGGAGATAAACGCAGAGTAAATTCTGGGATCATTTCTCTAATGAAAGCCAGAAAATGTTTGACCAAGGGGTGTACATCATACTTAGCATTCGTGATCGACGCTAAGAAGGAAAAGAAGGTGATGCAAAATATTCCTGTTGTGTGTGATTATCCGGAAGTATTTCCCGAAGATCTTCCTGGATTACCGCCCGATCGACAAGTAGAATTTCGTATCGACTTGTTGCCCGGAACAACGCCAATTGCAAAAGCACCTTATCGATTAGCACCGACGGAGATGAAGGAGCTAATGATGCAACTTCAGGAGTTATTGGACAAAGGTTTCATTAGACCTAGTTCATCACCCTGGGGAGCTCCGGTGTTATTCGTAAAGAAGAAAGATGGAAGCATGAGGATGTGCATTGATTACCGAGAGCTGAATAAGGCAACAATAAAGAATAGATATCCATTGCCAAGGATTGATGACCTATTCGATCAACTACAAGGTTCAAGTTATTTCTCAAAGATCGACTTGAGGTCAGGATATCATCAGCTAAAAGTAAGAGAGCAGGATATAGAGAAGACCGCATTCAGAACGCGATATGGACACTATGAGTTCTTGGTTATGTCGTTTGGACTAACCAATGCTCCAGCAGCATTCATGGATTTAATGAACAGAGTTTGTAATCTGTTCCTTGATAAATCTGTGATAGTGTTCATAGATGACATTCTGATTTATTCAAAAAGCCAAGAGGAGCATGGCAGACACTTGCGAGAAGTTTTGGAAGTCTTGAAGAAGGAGAAGTTGTATGCGAAGTTCTCCAAATGTGATTTCTGGATTCGTGAAGTCCAATTCTTGGGTCACGTGGTCAACCAAGAAGGGATAATGGTTGATCCAGCGAAGATCGAAGCTGTGATGAAGTGGGAACAACCGAAAAGTCCCACGGAGATCCGAAGCTTTTTAGGATTAGCCGGATATTACCGAAGGTTTATCCAAGGCTTTTCTTCGATCGCTAGTCCATTAACAACTTTGACCCACAAAGGAGCTACTTATGCTTGGAGTGATAAGCATAAAGAAGCATTCGAGAAGCTAAAGAAGAAACTATGCGAGGCACCGATACTTTCTCTACCCGATGGGGTTGAAGACTTCGCTGTTTATAGCGATGCGTCTGGGGTTGGATTGGGTTGCGTTTTGACCCAAAGAGATAAGGTGATCGCATATGCGTCTCGACAGCTAAAAGAGCACGAAAAGAACTACCCGACTCATGATTTGGAGTTGGCAGCGGTAGTTTTCGCACTGAAAATATGGAGGCATTACCTCTATGGCACGAAGTGCAAACTTTTCACTGATCATAAGAGTCTCCAATATCTCTTTAGTCAGAAAGAATTGAATATGAGGCAACGACGCTGACTGGAATTACTTAAGGACTACGACTGTGAGATACTTTACCACCCCGGTAAGGCCAATATTGTTGCTGATGCTCTCAGTCGGAAGGTCAATTTTGAAAAGAAAAGGCCAAGAGCGTTGAGAATTGAAGTTGTCTCGACTATTTTGGAAAGTATAAAGAAAGCTCAAAGCGAAGCTTCTGAGAAAAATTACCGGAAGGAGGAACGTTTGGGCAAAACGTTGGTGTTCGGTGTAAACAATCACGGACTGAAGGTGTTCCAAGATCGGATTTGGATACCTAAGACAGGAGGAGTCAGAGATCTTCTGATGGAAGAAGCTCACAAAACCATGTACTCGATTCATCCCGGTAGCACAAAAATGTATAGGGACTTGAAACCCTATTATTGGTGGCCGACGATGAAGCTCGACATCGCGAAGTATGTGGCCGAGTGTGTGACTTGTGCAAGAGTCAAGGCACAACATCAGAAACCATACAGGAGTTTAGAACCATTACCTGTGCCTATGGGTAAGTGGGAAGACATTGCTATGGATTTTGCCACTAAACTGCCCAGAACAAAAAGTGGTCACGACATGATTTGGGTGGTCGTTGATCGATTCACTAAGAGTGCGCATTTTATAGCAGCCAACGAGAAATGGTCTATGGAAAAGCTTGCGAATTCTTACGTGAAGGAAATTGTGAGGCTTCACGGTGTTCCGTTAACGATTGTGTCGGACCGTGACAGTCGTTTCACCTCACGATTTTGGAAAAGTCTACAAGAGGAATTGGGTACCAAGTTGTGTCTAAGTACAGCTTACCATCCGCAGACTGATGGTCAGAGCGAACGGACGATACAAACACTGGAAGATATGCTGAGAGCGTGTACCTTGGAATTCCTAGGTAATTGGGATGAACATTTGCCTTTGGTAGAATTTTCCTATAATAATAGTTTTCACTCGAGCATAAAGATGGCACCTTATCAAACATTGTATGGACAGAAGTGTCGTACGCCGTCTTGTTGGCTTGAGGCTGGGGAAAAGCAGTTTATGGGACCGGAGATAGTCCATCAAACGGCTGAAAAGTTGAAAATAATTAGGGAAAGAATGTTAGCAGCTCAGGACCGTCAAAAGAGCTATGCTGACAAAAAGCGAAGACCGATGACTTTTGAAGTTGGAGATTCGGTTTTGCTTAAAGTCTCGCCGTGGAAGGGACTTATAAGATTTGGTAAAAAGGGAAAGTTAAGTCCAAGGTTTATTGGACCGTTTAAAGTTCTTCAGAGGATTGGGAACCAAGCTTACAAACTCGAACTACCAGAAGAACTGAATGGAATTCATAACACTTTTCATGTGTGTTACTTAAGGAAGTTCACGGGAGAAGTTCCCGACATAATTCCACTTTTGGAGTTGAGGATCGATGAGAACAAAAGGTTGATTGAGGAACCGGAGGCAATCGTTGACCGAAAGACTAAGAAATTGCGACGTAAGATGGTGGAGTTAGTGCTTGTCCAATGGAAACACACGAATGGGCCGAATCTCACCTGGGAAACGGAGAGTGACATGAGGAGTCGATATCCGCATTTGTTTGTTGGTGTGTGATTCCGGGGACGGAATCATTCTAAGGTGGAGAGAATTGTAACGCCCGTGTTTCTAGGCTTGCCATTTTTAGCAATTTAATAGTCTAGGTTAACCTTTGTAACCCCAATTTGAAATAATAAAAATGTATTATTTGTGAATTATGTGAATTATGTGATTTATGTGTTTATTTTCTTAATTATTATAATTTAATGAATTAAGAATAAAATAAGCGTCAAAATTAAATTGTGAGATAAGCCTGATATCTTTGCATAAAGTTGTAGTGGTTGAAACAAGGATTCCGGAGATACAAGGAATGCCAAAATCCGAGTTATAACGAAGAAGTTATGACCTGTCGAAGTTTCGCGACAGAACCGGCACAACGTCGAGTGACGTAAAATATGAATTTAAGATAGAGCGATATTTAGCCTTAGCGATCTAAACGAAATTCGTAGATTTCGTTAAACCGAGAGCGTGCATAAAAGGAACGCCCAAATCTGACTTCGTATGAGGAAGTTATGATTTTTCTAAGTTTCGACTTAGCAGTATGCAGCCCAAATACTCGATTTGAGATCGAGCGGTTTTTAGCCGAAACAATCTAAATGAGAATCGAAGATCTCGTTGTTAGTAGCGAAACGACGGAAAGATAGGCGAGAACGGACATCGGACGAAGGAGTTATGATTTTATGACGAAGTTTTCCTGTCCGGGCCTTCTAAAAATAATTAATAAAAATAAAAGTCAAAACTAGCCGACGGAGTCTAAATGAAAGTTATAGAGTATGGTCTGACCTTCGCGTGGATATAAAGAACGTCGAAAACGGAGCTCGTATGCGAAAGTTACGCAATTTAGAAGTTCGACGAGTCAATTACGCCCCGCGTAATTGAGTACGCCCCGCGTACTCAGTCGGATGCAACTTGTCTGACCAATACTCGAGTGCCACCAGTCGACGCACGCAGTGACTTCAAAGTACGCCCCACGTAACCGAGTACGCCCCGCGTACTGAGTACGCCCTGCGTAATTTGAGATTACGTCCCGCGTAATCCCAGACCCAGCAGCCTATAAATAGAACTCGAGATCAGCCATTTCCTTGCGATTTTTCTTACTTTCTCTCTAAGTTTTGCCTCAAATTGCATGCCAATCATATCCCGAAGCCCCGGTATCATTCCCGAGCCCCGAAGCAAGATCCGAAGCCCCGAGGATCCCGAAGAGCGTTATTCCCGAGCCGAAGCTCTGCCCGCGAGGAGTTCGGTTTTGGTGAAGATCTTCCAGATCTATCGAAGTATACTACTTCTATAAGCCGTAGTGCTGTCGGATCATCTTCTGATTAAGTGAGTGTATAGTCCCTTTTCAATACGCGATATTATACAAGTAATTTTTAAACGTATTTAAGAATACGGGATGTGAGTGTGTAGTTATTTTCTTTCCAACGCAATATTATGAAGTATTTAATATAAAATACGTGCTACGTGTATATATTTTGTGGTTATATGTGTGAATGTATATTCACTCTCTTCTATCTCATAGATCTGATATATTCTCTATGAAATACGTGTTATGTGTGTATGCCTCATCTGTTATGTGGAATATGTATTGATTAAAGCATGCTATACAGGTTTTATAAATAATGTATAAAAATGTATATATTTTTATCTACTAATATGTTGGGTAGAACATGGGTAGATAATTGGTGTGAAATAAACAGATGAGAGGCCTCAGTGTTATTGGTGTTATTCTAGTCATTCAGCAGAGTATGGATGACGACCACGGACTATTCTAGACTGTCCTGTGGAACACTAGCAGGCTCATTACCTGTAGGTGTTGTGAACGACGTGTTCACCGGTGTACTCTATCCCCCACATGGTTGCCTTTAGGACACTTATTGTTGAGGAAGCCCCTCTACAGTAATGTCCGTCCCGATGAAAATCCTGAAATAAGTTCCTTATAATAGACGTTATTTTTAGGAACGTAAGGTGAGGATAACGGGAATGGGTAATCGGGTTTATTGTTGATTGATGAAATTAAATATAATTATTGTGGGTTTGAAAACCCTATATGCTCACCAGGCTCCCAAGCCTGACCCACTCAGTTGATTTGTATTACAGGAAGTGGCGCAAGAGCTTAAGATGGGCGAATCATCAAGTTGTTTTGTTTACAAGTCTGTATATGTGTATATTTGTTGAACGACTTGTAATGTTATCGTTTATGCTTTGTGATCTGTATCGGAACATGACATCCCGACTTTTGATTATGAAATGAAATCATATTTCTATATGAAATGTTTTGATAAATATCTATTTTATCATGTTTTGTTTTTGGGAACAAATTCCGCATCTCTTTTAAAATCAAACGGATTTACTCTGAAAATGTTTAAAAAGCATAAATGAAATCGGTCTTTTCTGGCCGAGATTTTGGGGATGTCACAGACATCATTACGAATAGATAAGATTCTATTAAGAATGAGTTGTCATATGGAAAATATGGAAACGTGTCCATATTGAGAATTGGATATTGAAAATGTATGACTAGATTAGAAACTTTTATGCAAAGGATGTTCAAAGGAATGTACTTTGAGTGAGAGACATCATATCTAAGGAATTGTCTTGTAACAATCTCCAATAGAGAACTTTGTAATATCATTGGCAATAGTCTTTGTGACTTTGGTGCAGTGACATTACGAAAGGATCATTGCATAAAATGTTAGAATCTAGCATATTCTATAAGTGGCAAGAATTTGATATTCTTACACTTATGAAAAAGGATTTGGAGTTGTGAAATGAGAATGATTGGAAATGTGTTCAATTTGATCTATTTCACAAAAGTAAGAACAATAGGTAAACATTGTGTGCATGCTAAGAGCATGGGCCAAGTGTAATAATTCAAGTAAGAAGTTGATTACCCGAAACGACAAATAATGAGTAATCGATATGGTGATAAATAAAAGGAGTTTTATTTATACTCAAAGGTTTATTGAGTTTATTAAGAATAATCGAATTATTCGAACGGGCCACAGTCGTTCATATGTTGGAAGTAGATATGAATGAAGACTGTCGTGAATTGGTGTGTGGATTGTCTAAAGAGCATTAGACATAAGCAAATGTTTGCTGCAATGTTCATGAGTGCTTATGAATGTGATTTGAGCATTGGATTAAACCCACGCTCACTTGGATCACTCCATGAATTGTATCATGAGTGATTGGTGAGACGATAACATCTTATATTCTTGAAACCGAGATGTGTGAGTTGTATCTTGCAAATCGGTTGCGCATTGATAATATGTAAACGCACTAGTAACTTGGTGTTATAAAACATATTGTTGTGTGTAATTCGGTAAGTGAGTGCAAGCAAGCATTGTATCAAAGTTTATCCGTTCCTTTTATCCAAAGAAGGATAAAAGTGATATCTTTGGGCCCCTCGATGATTTAGTGATGACAAACGTAAAATGCTCGGCCGGGCTAGGGCTAATTTGATTTGTTCAATTAGTCAGTCGTCATAAATCGGGAATCGAGATATAGTACAAAGAGAATGATTTGAAATCATATCTCATATGATATCTAGAATGGAGGAATATATGATCCCTTATCTTAAGGACACGCGTATCTGATAGGATCAGAGTTGACAGCGGCTTTGGAAAGCTACGATTGCAGATCAGGATCTAAAGTCATACGCATAATAGTTATTAGACTTATCCAAGTGGGAGACTTTTGGATTAGTGTCTAAGTCCATAACTATTTTGGTATGTACTTGACCGATGGTGCATGGTCCTTTTGGGTTGCCTTCACCAAATCAACTTGATTGGAGAGATAACTAGAGAGAGAGGTTATTGTGATTTATTAATATGTTATAAGAATAATATATTAAAGGAGAAATCATATTTGTTTAATTAATATTGGTCAATAATTAATTAAGAATTAATTTTGTGGTCAAATGTAATTAATTAAACTAGAGGGGCTGAATTGTAATTATGTGATAGTTACAAAATAAGGTAAGGATTATCTTATTAATAGGTTGGACGAATTTAAGGTGATAAGGCCTTAGAATTTGACTAGGATAAGGGTTTTCAAGACTTATCTTATGGTTACTTGGTGGGCAAGCAACTAGATAAGGATAAGGACTAAATCCCTAATCTCTACACCTATATAAAGACCCTCAAGGCTCATGAATTCGTCCATGCCTTCCCAAGAGGTCCTAGAGACGAATTCTTATACCTCTCCTCTCTCTTTATACCTTCTCCATTTGCTCTTGGTGTTTGTAAGCCATTAGAGGAGTGACACTTGTGACTCTAAGCCTTCCAAAGTCAATTCAAGGAGGAATTGGGATTGTTATTGCTACATAACAATCAAGGTAATATTATAAACCTATTCTTATGTTAATATCGACTCCCATATGCTAGAATTAGGGTTTATAGTCTTGGATAACTTGCATGTACAATAGAGAAACCTAGATCCAAGCATTAGGGTTTGTATGAGCACATAGGATGTCTTATGACCAAAACCCATCAGTTTCATAGTCATGAAATGCAGCTATGGCTAACATAACCCTAATAGACTTAATCTTGGCTACTGGAGAAAAGGTCTCATCATAATCCACTCCAGGAGTTTGAGAGAAACCCTTTGCAACCAGTCGAGCCTTATAAGTGTGTACATTACCATCCATGTCGGTCTTCTTCTTGAAGATCCATTTGCACCCTACAGTCTTACGACCTGGAACATTCTCAACCAAGTTCCAAACTTGATTGTCATACATGGATTGTATCTCGCTATCCATAGCCTCTTTCCATTTCGCAGACTCGGGGCCTGCCATGGCTTCCGCGTAACTGTTAGGTTCATCCAGACCTACTAGTGTCTCATCATTAATAAGCGTCTCACCTTCCGCGGTAATATGAAAACCATAGTAATGCTCAGGTGCATTCCTAACTCTCGTGGAACGCCTCAGAGGTACAGACTCGTCAATTGGCTCAACAGGAGTTTCCTCCTCAAGTTGAGGGCTAGGGTTTGAAGTTCCTTCACCACTTGACTCTTGAAGTTCTTCAAGGTCAATTTGCCTCCCACTGTCTCCTTGGCTTATAAATTCTCTCTCACAAAAGACTCCTCTTCTTGCTACAAAGACCACATTATCACTAGGTCTGTAGAAGAGGTAACCAAAGGATCTTTGTGGGTAGCCAATGAAAATACACCTCTCGCTTCGGGGTTCAAGCTTATCATGAGTCTCGCGTCTCACGAAAGCTTCACAACCCCAAATCTTGATGTGGTCTAGTTTGGGTACTTTACCAGTCCACATCTCGTGAGGAGTTTTGGCAACTTTCTTTGTAGGGACTAGGTTAAGGATATGGACGGCAGTCTCTAAGGCATACCCCCAAAATAAGATTGGTAGCAAAGTTCGACTCATCATGGAACGAACCATATCCAACAAGGTTCTATTACGCCTCTCAGCTACACCATTCAACTGTGGTGTCCTGGGAGGTGTCAATTGTGAGACAATCCCACATTCCCTAAGATAGTCGAGGAACTCTGAACTAAGATACTCAGCACCTCGATCGGATCGAAGCATCTTAATGTTCCTGCCCAATTGATTCTCGACTTCCTGTTTAAATTCCTTAAACCTTTCAAAAGTCTCTGACTTTTGCTTGATTAAGTAGACATATCCATATCTACTGTAATCATCAGTAAAAGTCAAATAATAATGATTATCATCCCTTGTGGCATGTTTGAATGGTCCACACACATCCGTGTGTACAAGGTCCAACAAACCTTCACCCCTCTCACAAGAACTTGTGAAGGGTGACTTTGTCATTTTTCCAAGTAAGCATGATTCGCAACTATCATCTGACTTTAGGTCAAATGACTCCAAGACTCCATCCTTTTGGAGTTGGCCTATGCGTTTCTTGCTTATATGTCCAAGACGACAATGCCATAATGATGCTTTATCCAGGTTATTATTATTAATAGAATCAATACACATCACATTATTTCCTAAGTTATCTACAACAGACACAGCTTCATACACACCATCACAAGGTAATTCTTTAAAATAAAGAACATTATTAAAGAAAGCATCAATAGAACCAACTTCATTATTAAATGAAAAGGTAAAACCTTGTTTATACAATGCATGAAAGGAAATAATATTTCTTGCCATTTCTGGCGAGTAACAACATTTATTCAAATCTAAATTAAACCCACTACTTAGCGATAAAGTATAAACTCCAATCTTGGTGACAGGTGTGACTTTCCTATTCCCCATGATTAAGTTTATTCTTCCTTGCTCCACATTATCACTTCTTCTTAGTCCCTGCAAGTCACAACAGATATGAATACCACAACCGGTATCAAGGACCCATGAGTTAGAATGGGGTGAGTTATTAGATAAGATAGTGTAAATACCTGCATGGTTGGGTTTAACTTTCCCATCCTTCACATCTTGCTGGTACTTTTGGGCAGTTCCGCTTCTAATGTGCCTTTTCATGGCAATAGAAGCATTCAGCCTCTTTTGGGTCAGAAGAAGGAGTGATGAAACCTTTCTTGGTTCCACTTGAAGAAGATCCATCAAGGGTCCTAACCTTGGTACCCTTCAAAGAACTATTTCTCTTCTTCCCTCGTCCTTTCCCGATTGCCAAGACAGGGGCGGAGTTGGTAGGAGTAGGATTAGTAACAACCGCCTTACCCTTAAGACCACTTTCCGCGGTCTTTAAGAGTCCTTGAAGTTTGCTGAGAGTGACCTCTTCCTTGTTCATGTGGTATGTCATGCGGAATTGATCATAACATGAAGGTAAGGAGTGAAAAATGATATCTATTGCAAGCTCCCCGGGGAAGTTCACATTAAGCTTCAGCAAACGGTCCACAAATCTTTGCATTTTCTGCATGTGGCCCGTGATGGGTTCACCATCCTTCATGCGAGTTGTTATCATGGAGGAGATGATTTCATACCTCTCTTGACGAGAACTTTGATGGTATCTTTCCATCAAGTCTTGGTGCATCTCATAGGGGTAGAAATCTTCATAGGATTTTTGGAGATCCGCGGTCATAGTGGCCATCATGATGCATGCCACCTTGGTGGCATCCCTTTCATGTGCCCTAAACTCAGCGATCTCTTGAGGAGTAGCAACTGTCTCATCAATCTCCTTAAGCTCCTTATCGAGGACATATTCCTTGTCCTCGTAGTGAGTAATCATTCTGATGTTTCTGATCCATTCATTAAAGTTGGATCCATCAAAAGTGACTTTCCCACACAAGTTCATAAGAGAAAAGGAGCCACTAGGATTAGAGCCAGAAGCAGCGGTGTTTGTAGACATCTGAGAAGAGAAGAATGAAGGGTTTTAGTTTAGATATAGAGATAGTACTTAATAAAACAGCCAAATATAGTATTAAGGCTAGGACCCAATCACAATATATTATACTTAGAAGAGGTATGCCATAATCTAAGTAATAACATATTTGAAAGGTAGGTGAATGACGATTCACCAATTTCCACCAAAGACGAAATATTAAAAATATTTAATTTGGTTTTTAGAAACTCCTAGATTCTTTTGAGATTCAATGAACTTTTCAAAGGCATGTTTCAATCTCGAGTGTGCCCTCCAAGTTTTGTGACTGGGATGCCGAGGATCACAAAACGAGGTGTGAAGTAACCATGCAAATCACTTGGTACCCTTAATGTTTACCCCTCAATCGATGTGTCGGTTAACCACACACGCTCCATCGATACTATGATGAATATTAAGTCACCCTTTACCTACCTTGTTAAGTCCAAGTTAGTGTGTCAATTAACCACACACGCTCCACTAACGACTTAGACAAAGTGTAAAGTGTAATTTCATGGATTAGCACCTTATTCACATTTTTCCTAAAGTAACTAAGATTGGGAATTTAATAAAACATTTAGTTACTTTATAATATTCATCACAATTTTAATGAGAATTTATAAGTCCTTGTCTTACCCGTTCGGCTAACGACCCTCCACCAGTCAAGCAAGCGGTGGGTGAGAGTGGACACCCATTAAGTTGCCATTTTATAGGCAACAACCTTATACCCACCTTATAGACCGGCTTCGTGAATGAGGCGTACTAGCGGTAAGACGACTTTTGATCTTATACATACATACATACATACATATATATATATACATATATATATATATATATATATATATATATATATATATATATATGTTATTCACTTTTAATATTATAAGTATAAGGGTTGAATTTTAACTTTTAAAATTCGAAGGGTTGGAACTAAAGTTTTAATCAAGACTTTACTTGTTCCAAAACTTGAGAGCAAGTTTTGTAAACTTTCAAAACTTTTCATTTCTTGTAACTTATGAGTTTATTAGGGTACTAAAATGAAGACTCTTCATTTTTATAACCCATGTGTTCTTTTAATGGTTTTAAAGTAATGTGACTTTTGGTTTTCCATAACTTGAGGACAAGTTATGGACTCCATTCAAACACATAAAGATCATGAATTAATCTACCACATAGGTTACAAATAATTCCTATGATCATCTAAACATCATAAGATCAAGAACATGAATATGAACACTTTCATGAATCAAAAATTACATTTTAAAACTTGTAATTTTGATAACTTGTTGTTGTAAATGGATTAGCAAAGACATTACACCATCTAAAACAGGTTTTCAAGTACCAAAACAGTTTAGGGTAATGTTTCTAGTCCATTTCCAGCAACTAAAGTCGAAAATCTGCATTCTAAGGCTCCTACTCGCCGAGTGCATGAACCTACTCGGCGAGTAGGTTGAAGATTCACATGAACTCGGCGAGTCCCCCCATGGACTCGGCGAGTTCATCAGTCAGATTGCAAAAATATCGACTTTTTCAACTATTTAGCACAAATAACAAACAAACAAGCCTAGGCTCTGATACCACTGATGGGTTTTGAGCATTCTAACACTTCCTAAGTGTACATGCAACCCTAATAACCGTGGATCTATGTTTGTCTAATTATCATGCAAAGTTGATTTCCAAGGCTATGATCCTATCTAGCATACATGGGGAACAATTTTAACTTGAATAATAGATAGAACTACATACCTTGTTGTTGATAGTGTTCCTTGAAACCTTGTGAGCCTAGCACCTAAAGTGTGATGCCTCAAATGCTTCACACAACACCAAATGCAAAGTATAAACTTGAGAGAATACTCTAACACGCTCAAAATCGGCCAAGCCCTCTTGTTTCACTTGTGTAGCCGATTTTGGGGAGAGACATGGTCCTTATTTAGTGCGTTGCATTTTGCAAAACCCTAATGTAACACGACTCTTCATTTCTCAATCCATGGGTTAACTCCATGAAGCGTCCTATGGGTGGAACCCAACTTGATAATCCATGGAGCCTTTTAGCCCACTATATAAGATATGGAAGATTTAATCTACCCATATATTTAATTAGTTATTCTTTTGATCACTTAATTAATTCTAAATTAATTCTTGATCAAAACTAATTAAATAATATTATTAATATATTAGAACTTATAATATATTAATAAACCATATGTGTTATTTCTCTCATTTAGTTTATCCAATTGCATGGTGCCATGCAACCCAAATGGACCATGCCGAGTCGGGTCAAGTATTTACTAGAAATAGTTATGGACTTAGACACCTTATCCAACATTAGGTTCATCCAGACTTACCAATATCTCATCACTGATAAGTGTCTCAACTTCCGTGGTAATATGGAAACCATAATAATGCTCAGGTGTATTTCTAACCCTTGTGGAACGCCTTAGAGGTACAGACTTGTCAATTGGCTCAACAGGAGTTTCCTCCTCAGGTTGAGTCCTAGGGTTTGAAGTTCCGTCACCGCTTGACTCTTGAATTTCTTCAAGGTCAATTTGCCTCCCACTGTTTCCTTGGCTTATGAACTCTCTCTTTCGAAAGACACCCCTCCTTGCTACAAAGACCACATTGTCAGTAGGTCTGTAGAAGAGGTAACCAAAGGATTTCTGTGGGTAGCCGATGAAAATACACCTCTTACTTCGAGGTTCAAGCTTATCACGAGTCTCGCGTCTCACGAAAGCCTCGCAACCCCAAATCTTGATGTGGCCTAGTTTGGGAACTTTACCAGTCCACATCTCATGAGGAGTTTTGGCAACTTTCTTTGTAGGGACCAGATTAAGGATATTGGCGGGAGTCTCTAAGGCATATCCCCAAAATGAGATTGGTAGCGAAGCTCGAATCATCATGGAATGAACCATATCCAACAAGGTTTGATTACGCCTCTCAGCCACACCATGCAACTGTGGTGTCCTAGGAGGTGTCAATAAAGGAACCACTACCAAGTCTAGACCAAGGCGGAAAGAACAAATCAATCCACCAAGGCATCATTTCCATTAGGACATCTATCTCGCGAAGGGGAGGCGCCACCCCGATAGATTCCTCTAGTGCCTCTTACGAGTTATCATGGCCCGGACAGTTTTCATTTCATTACTTACCATTCCTTTTCATTACTTTGCATTTCTTGTTGTTAATTTCCATGAATTACACATAGCAAAAATTAATATCATAATACTCGTTTCAAAATATTTCAAAAGCACATTATCAAAATATTTGTTCTTCTAAAACGTTCTTTGCTTTCAAAAACATTTTTGCCTTCAAGGGATTATTTCAAAACATTATCTCCACAACATTTAGCACTTTTACTTCAAAATGTTTCATATATCAAAACATCAGTATTTCATTATTATAAAAATCATTTTTCCATGTACCCCAAAGTGGAGAAATTACTAACACGTACTCACCTCAATCACACGTAGGTTAGCTAATGCTCTTCTAGTTCCTTTCCGTAGATTAATCCTCTACAAACACTACCTACACCATAAATGGACATAAGTCATTAAAATGAACAAAATACCCCTCAATGGTTCAAATACTAAATTTTATTGTTTCAAATCATTCATCACTCAAAAATATGAATGTAGGCAAAAACTGTGCGTAAATCCGAGTCCGTATGCAAATGTTATGAAGAAAACAAGAAAATCTCCAAATCAGGGGATTACACGGGCCGTGTTAATTAAGCTTGTATTAACATGGGTCGTGTTTCCTTGTATGTACACACACAAAACTCGTTTTTCTCAATATAACACTATACTTTGCATAGTTCTTGAAGTCCATTTTCCAAATCACTTTGTACCATTTGTATAGGTTCTCACACATGTTTAGGAGGTGTTTTATCATCTTAAAACACTCCACTTAATCCATTAAGTGTTCATTGAAACCTTAAGATCATGATGATCCTCAAGTATTTAGAATAAGAGTAAACTAGTCCATTTTCCACTTGAACATTCCAAAGCTCACAAGGTTTGTCCCCAACTTATTGAACACTCAAGTAAATGATGTCAAGCATATAAAACCCCCCCATTAATCTTATTGGAAATGCCCAATCTAACTATGGAATTCTCAATTCCATTCCATGTTCCAAAATTGCCCTTGGGTCATAACAACACTAGAGATGCATATTTGCTAACATTCCTTCATGTTATGTTTCACTATCACCTCTTGAATGTCAATTCATGTTCATGAATATCATTCACTTCATATATGAGATTCATTATGAAGTTATCAATAGATTTCTCAAAATGCCCTTATGTCCAATTATTCCATAAATTCAACTATAGAACACTCAATACTTCATTTTCTTGCATTCAAATCATGTTGTTATTATCAACTCATGATTATGAGTATCATATACTCATCAAATGCTCACATTCCAAGGATTCCATTGTTTCATCATAATTTTCCCCAAAATCATCTAAATTCCTTGTTTATGCAACATTCACCCATGATAGGTGTGTTTGAGCATTCCAATAGGATTTATTGCTTCTAAACATCATCTAGGTCATTGAATCCATTCCAATCTAACATATAAACATGAAATCCCTAATTTGAATTTCTAGGGTTCATGAGGGTTTTCACTCAAATCCATCACTAGGATGATTGGATTGAGATTGAGATCATCAAAACAACTCAAGGGATGTTAGAAAACCAAACCCTAACCATAAAATGAGATAAAAAATCGTATATAACACCCAATCCATAGATGAAACTCGAATTCTACACTAAGGGGAGAAGAAAATATACCTTAAATCACTTGATTTCTTCACAACTTGCACCAAATGAACCAAGAAAGCTTGAGATTGAATCCTACAGTTTTTCTTATGTTTTAATCGCCATTTCATAGTCTCCTTTCTTCTCTCTACGTTATCCCTTGGCTTCAAATGAAGAGAGTGCACATTTATTTCAGAATTTTCACATTTGGTCCCTCTAATTTGCCCCTTTTGTCCAAAACTCACTAAACCTCAATATTTGTGATTTTAACTTAGGTTTTTACATAATAAGCCCACATCCATGCATTATGTAACATTTTTAGTCCATCCCATTACTTTAGTTAACCCCTTAGGTCAACTTGCTTTTCCAACTTGGCACTTTTGGTCCTTTAACTTTTAAAATGGTATTATTTTCACTTCTAAACTTCCAAAATTCATATCAACTAATGATATGATTATCTCTTGATGATTTAACCATATAAATCATTTTTAATTTATTTACATTATTAATTTAAGAACACAGTCTTAAATTTTTAGGATGTTACAGTACACTCCGAGTATGCACGACGTATGGACCAAAAATGCCAACTTTTTTAAAATTTTATGTACCTTCTCGGAACGGGTGTTACAATTCTCCCCCACTTGAACTAGACTTTGTCCTCAAAGTTAGATGCTACGAATAACTCAGGATAATGCTCCCGCATCTCCGTCTCTGGCTCCCATGTCCAAGCAGAATCTCTCTGATGTTGCCACTGAACCTTTGTCAAAGGTATCTCCTTATTGCGTAAGACCTTCATCTTTTTCTCCACCACTGCTACCGACCTCTTAATATAATTCAGGCGCTCATCAACCTGAATATCATCCAACGAGACCACTACATCTTCGTCCAACATGCACTTCCGCAACTGTGAAACATGGATAGTACTATGGAACTCCCTCACAATACGTTACACCTCGATGGATGGTGCAAACTCCAACTCAAAATGCCTGACAAATTCTTCCCAGGACACCTCCGTGACTCCGGCTGACCCCACCTGATGGATCACCTCCTCCCACCAATCCCTGGCTCGATCCCTCAACATACACGAAGCAAATCCCACCTTTTCCGCTTCGAGGCAAGAGCTTGTGCGTTGGCGTTCTCCATGTCAGCTACCTAGACTCGGCTAACTATGGGGTCCCGGACCCCAAAGAAACTAGGCGCTCTGCACACCTTGAACTCCCTGAACGAGGGAGTTCAGGCCCCGACCTGGCCCGCAACAATCTCGGCTATGAATAACCTGAGCCTCTCCTCCATAATCTCCATCATCCCTTCCTTTACCATCCCAAAAATCACTAGGGTAGCGTCTAGGATGCCCCTGGTAGCCTCGGCCGTGATAAGTTCTCGTAGCCTCTCATCAATGGGCTTGGTACCGTCGCCCGACCCAGATCTGGATCCTGATCCTGATCCCGATCCCCCTGCTCTGTGTCGTGTTACCACCATACTTCACTAAAATATCATAAGACATAATGATCAGGATGTACAAAAAGGGAATCATTCTACACCGGTCCTCGTTAGAGCTTTCAGATCTAACATTAGTTCGGGTACAGTTCCTGTGCTTTCAGTAGTACGGGCCCAATACTACCTTCCACACCTACTTGTACCTTTCCCAAGGCTCTACCTGATAACTCTAATACGTCCCAGAGCAGAACATATCTCACATGCTACCACATATATCCTAGGGTATCCTAATATTTGCTCCATCCATATCATACCAGAACTCAATCATAACAGGTTACCTTTATGCATGCAAATTATACACAGAACAGGATCAAATAGACTTTCAAATAATAGACTCTACCCTAAGACCACAACCAAACAAGGAATAGGAAATAAGGCCAAATCAATTATTCTGAGGCTATAAGACCCTAACCCTATTCAATTTTGAAAGCATACACATAACAAGATTCATACGATTATCATAATCCAAATATCAGTATAGCATGGCTAACATATTGAGGAACTACTTACTTGAGCTCGTTCGATCACGCGCATTGCACTCTCCCTTTTTTTCCAATTTAAGAAGTTTTAACTTTTGATTTTTTGAAAACAAGTTTACTATTTCCTTAGTTTGAGTCATGACACACCCGCGATTGTGCCCGAATCCCTCAAACCAAGGCTCTAATACCAACTTGTGACGACCCAAAATTTCAAATAAATTTTTCATTTTTAATTAACCAAAACATTCCCATAAAATGTAAAATATCAATGACAATTGTTTTCAATCCATAACATCAACATTTTATTTCAAATATCAAAGTGTCCCATCAAAAGATATGTCGGAGAGTGCATGTCGCATCATCAAGCCTTGCCCTTGCCCTTTGTCTCAAAAGTACATGAAACAAATCAACAAACTGTAAGCTAATGCTTAGTGAGTTCCCTAGAGCATACCCCACACAATCCACATAATCACATACACCATATTAGACATAAAAGCTACATAAACCACATAAGTCATATCAATCCCATAAGTAACATAATCCATGCAAATAAACATATAAGGATGCCCTAGAAACCCTCCAGGGTCTTACTCAACCCCCACATGGTCTTAACCCAATGCCTCGGGAACCCCCTGACGTCTTGACTAGAGATGCCAAGGAAACCGTCCAAGGTCTTATACCCTAGTGCCTCGGGAACCCCCCGAGGTCTTTACTTAGGATGCTTTGGAAACCCTCCAAGGTCTTACACCCAAGTGCCTCGGGAACCCCCGGAGGTCTTTCATGCAAGTATCACAAAACAACTAGCATACCATATAGCATGTAACCAACTAATATAACACATAGCACTACATCACTAGTGTATCACATATCACAAAATCGGTTGGCCTTGGTGCCTTCGACCCATTGGTATGGTGAGGAGACTCACCTCTATCAGTTGCATTCGAAAGCTGCTCCCATAATAGTCAGTGACCACCTGTGCTGAACAAAAATACAATTAACCCAAGGTTAGCGTTGAATCTAATCCAATTAATGAACCCAAGCCCCAAGTCCTTTCACAATGGCCCAAAAGTCTTCCTTTGCTAATGGGCCCAAAGTCCATGTCCAAAATCATTAATGGGCCTCATGGCCCAATAAGGCCCAACCATAGCAACCATGGCCCAAAATAGATAAGTTGGCCCACTATCTCAAAACATGACCAGGCCCAATGACTGATTAAGGCCCAAAGGGCTTACAAGCCCAAAACGAGCCCAAACCCATCTGAGTGTGTACGCCTTGCGTACCACCCTTATATGCGCAGCATACTGAGTCCCTGAGTTGTACACGCTGCGTACACTAAATTACACCCAACATACAAACAAATTAAGCACCTACTTCCATTAAGTTCTTAATACTCGATGTTCTAACATCCAATATTAGATCTGAGTTTATTAAGACGTCCCAGGGCATAAAATTGGCAACTTTATGCCCTTGCATGCTATATGGGACTTCAAAACTTCATTCTTCACATTAGGACTTCATATAAAACTTAAAACTCATGCGTGGAGTCTAAATACTCTTCAAGCTTGCACCTTTATGCATCTAGCATGCTCACAAAGCTCAGATCTAACCATTTTAGTCTCTGGAGCTGCTCGGCTCTCAAGAGAAGGTCCAAAAACGAACTAAAGGGACAATATAGAAACCCCTAGCTAGATCTAATGAATAAGATGGCAAGATCAACACTTTATACTTCAAGAAGCTCTTCAAGGCAATCTAGATGCAACTTCCTGGAACACAATGCCACCCCAAGCTTGCTCACTAACTTCTTCTTCTCAAATAAGCTCTAAAATGGCCACCAACACACTTCTATGCTCCAAAATCACACTTTCAAAGGAAAAGTGAGGTAAAGAGACAAAATGAGGCTCAATAGGAGGATTAGGGTTTAGTCCCAATAACTTAAGGATGCTTAAATAGGTGTCAAGTCCGAAAATTGCGTTTTGTTCCTCTGTCGCGTACGCCCTGTGTACACAATAATCCTCCATGATCGTTCCTCCATAGTACGCTAAGCGTACCCTTAGGTACGCCCAGCGTACAAAAAGCGACCATTTTTGCCAACTAAATCATTTAAAAGGGTTAAAAAGGTTTGCCTGATTTGTAGTGTTACAAGTGTCTCAAATGTATGTTGTGTTTGTCAGGACTTCCATTGTTGCGCTCCTTGTGGCTATGGCGGTCGTGGGAGTCAGCTGATGTAACGCCCTTAGATCCGGGTTAGTCAATTTAGAGACGATACGCATCAAAAATGACCTTTTGATGGAAGATTATTTAGAAGGATTAATCTTAACTAAGTTATAGTATATGTTACAAGGATTTCGTACATATAAAGAACACCGAAAGCGTGCATAAAAAGAACGTCTAAATCTGACTTCGTATGAGGAAGTTATGATTTTTCGAAGTTTCAGCATTAGCAGTATGCAGCCTGAAGTTCGAATATGAGATCGAGTGATTTCTAGCCGAAACGATCTAAATGAGAATCGAAGACCTCATCGATAGTAGTCCAACGGTAAAAAGACAGACGAAACGGACGTCAGATGAAGAAGTTATGGATTTCTAACGGAGTTTTCCTATCCCGGCCTACTAAAAATAATATAATAAAAATAAAGTCAAAATTAGCCGATGAAGTCTAAACGAGAGTTTTAGAGCATAATCTCACCTACGCGTGGATATAAAGAACGTCGAAAACGGAATTCGTATGCGAAAGTTATGAATTTCTGAAGTTCGGGACGCGAAACCCCAAAACTATCAAAGTTCACGACGTGAATACAGTGTTCACGACGTGAACTCAGTATATATGACTTCTGGAGCCTGACAGACACTAGTTGCAATGACGCACCTGATAACTATTGAACTCACGACGTGAATAGTTGAGATTCACGACGTGAATTCAGAAAAATGGCCCTATAAAAAGAATTCAAGGGACAGCCGAGTTTGGTTGCTCAATTTCTTCTCTCTCACTCCCGATACTCTCTCTAAGCCCTATTTTAACCCCCCAGAAGCCCCGGTATCATCCCGAGATCCGAAGCGAGTCCCGAAGCTCGAAGATCCCGACGAGAAAAGAGTTTCCAAGCCGAAGCTCTGCCCGCAAGAAGCCCGGTGTGTGAAGAGATCACAGTTTCACCGAAGAATACTACTCTTAGAGCTGTAGTGTTGTCCGATCATCTTCTGATCAAGTGAGTGTGTAGTCATTTTCTTCTAACACATAAATACGAAGTATTTCCATAAAATACATGCTATGTGTTTATATGTTATGTGTTATTTGAAATGAGTATCGGTTGAATGTCTTATACATGTTTTATGTTGTGTGTGTGTGTGTGTCTATATATATATATATATATATATATATATATATATTATCTACATATATGTTGGGTAGAACATGGGTAGATAGCGATGTGTGATGAAATAAAAATAACGAGAGGCCTCGATGTGATTGTGATCTAGTCATTCAGCAGAATATGGATGACGACCGTGGACTCTTTCAAGACTGTCTTGTGGAACGCTGGCAGACTCATAACCTGTAGGTGTAATGAACTTGGGTGTTCATTTTGTTGGATAAGGTGTCTAAGTCCATAACTTATTTGGTATATATTTGACCCGACCCGGCATGGTCCATTTGGGTTGCACTTCACCCGAACTATTTATGGATAATTTTATGAGAGTTATACACATATGTTTATTAATATATTATAAGTTATAATATATTAATATGAAGTCATGTTATTTAATTAGTCTTAGTCTTAAATTAATTATGAATTAATTTAGAGATTAAAAGGAAGACTAATTAGATTATGGGCTATTGGTTTTATATGGTGTGGGCTAACACTCATTTGTTAATGGGCTAGGCTTGGATGGAAGTCCATGGAGCTTTTAACCCATGGATCCTTGAAAAGGAAAAGACATGGGTTATTAGGGTTTCACCCTAACCATGTACACTATATAAGCATGCTTATGTTGCATGAAATAGCCACTAGTGACACTAGTGTGTGTGTGTTTGTGTGTGGCCGATTTTATAAGTGTGTATACACTCTCTCAAAGTTTTCCAAGAGTTTGTGGTGATTTGTGATTCCATTTGAGGCATTCACACTATTGGTGCTTGGCCCTCAAACTCCTTAGGAATCAAACTCATCATCAAAAGGTATGTAATCTCATCTAATTCTTTTATGTTTAAAAGTACCCCATGCCATGTTAGATAGGTTATGAACCTTGAAAAATTATTATTTTGCATGTATTTAGACAAACATAGATCCAAGGTTTATTAGGGTTGCATGCACACTTAGGAAGTGTTAGATTGCTTAAAACCCAACAGTGGTATCAGAGCCTAGGCTTGCTTGTTTGATACTTGATGCAAAATAGTTGAAAAAGTCGAAAAACTTGTTGTCTGCCTGATGAACTCGCCGAGTCCATGGGGGGACTCGCCGAGTTCATGTGTATCTTCAACCTACTCGACGAGTAGGAGCCACAGAGTGCAGATTTTCGACTTTTGCTGCTGGAAATGGACTAGAAACATTACCCTAAACTGTTTTGGTGTTTTAAAACTTGTTTTAGTTGGTGTAATGGTTGTTCTAATCCATTTACAATAGCATATATCAAAATTCCATGATTTTTATGTGTTCATATAATTCTTGAAATTTTGATGATAATGTTCATGTTCTTATGAATTTAGAAGATGATAGGAATTATTTGCTGAATTGTTTAGAATTAATTCTTGATCATTTATGTGTTTTAATGGAGTCCATAATTTGTCCTCAAGTTATGGATATCCAAAGGTCACTTTTCTTTAACACACATTTAAACACATAAGTTACATGAAAATGAAGAGTCTTCATTTTATGAACCTTTAATTCATAAGTTATGAAATGAAAAGTTTTGGATAGTTACAAAACTTGCCCTCAAGTTTTGGAATTTGTAAAGTTTCACACACTTTAATAAACTTTAATTCCAACCCCTAGAAGTTTTAAAAGTTAAAATTCAACTCTTATACTATTTATAACATTAATGGTTAATTATTATATATATGTATAAGAACAAGTCGTTTTACCGTTAGTAGGCCTCATTCACGAAGCCGGTCTATAAGGTGGGTATAAGTTTGTTGCCTATAAAATGGCGACTTAATGGGTGTCTACTCTCACCCACCGCTTGCTTGATCGGTGGAGGGTCGTTAGCCGAACGGGTAGGACAATGACTTTAAATTCTCATTAAAAGTATAATGATTATTATAAAGTAACTAAATATTTTTTTATTTAATTCCCAATCTTAGTTACTTAGGAAAAATGTGAATTTGGTGCTAGCCCATGGAATTCACACTTTGTACCTTACCAAGTCGTTGGTGGAGCGTGTGTGGTTAACCGGCACACTAACTTGGACTAGTAAGGATCACGAAGGGTGACTTAATGTTTGTCATAGATCAATGGAGCGTGTGTGGTTAATCGGCACATTGATTAGGTGATAATATTAAGGGTACCAAGTGAATTGGTATGGTTATTCACACCTTGTTTTGTGATCCTCGGCATCCTAGTCACAAAATTTGAGAGGGCACACTAGAGATTGAAACATGCCATTGAAAAGTTCAATGAATCTCAAAAGATCTAGGAATTTCAAATCCAATTAAAACCTAATAAATTATTTCGTTTTTCATGGTGGAAATTAGTGAATCGTCATTCGCCTACCTTCAAATATTTTATAGCTTGGATTACGGCATCCCTCTTCCAAATTATAAAATATTGTGTTGGGTCCTAGCCTTAATATTTCATATTGGGTGTTATATTAAGGACTTTGAATCAACTAACTTGATTTTCTCCCATTATAGATGTCTGGTTCAGACAATTATGATCTTCCCAAATCTCTTGCAGATGGTGTCCCTCAACATCATGCTTCACTTCCGCCACCTTCTCCAATTATTCTCCCTTACCCACAAGTTCTTCAAAAGTTTAAAGTCACTCGATCCCTATTGGCAAGCATAGTCTATGTGTGCTCACATCTTGGAGATAAAGTCACATATTGACAAGCCGGGAGAGTTGGGTGTCAAAGTCTCGTGAAGGTTGGATGTTCAATCACTTTCTTAGAAACATAGTGAGTCTCTTTGGGACTATTATGAGACAGACTATGACATGACCCTTAATGATGTTATCTATTTGCTTGGTGTTGTGGAATCAGCAATGATTTGGAACACCAGTAAAGCAAATTTGATTAAAAGAACAACTTCCCAAGTCTTAAATGGACATTGACAATGGTAGCATTGAATATCTAGAAAAGGATTTCTCTTCCCAATGGAAAGGGATCGGCCATAGTCAACTCGGTTGACCAAATGGTAAAGAGAAAGCCTAAGTCTGAGATAGTCTCATGTGTCATTACCAAAGGGTCCATGTGTTTTGTTGCCAAAGGAAGGGGCATTGGTTGCGAAACTGCCCTATTCACCGGAAAGGTCATAAGGTTGATCAAGTCAAGAGGTTTGACTCTACTTCGGGTAAAGTCCACTGTCTAACTCTATTAAGTTCCTATTTGGAGATTCTTATTACATAATGTGAATGGGTCACATGCTGATGTTTTTAAGAATCAAAGAAAATATAGGAAGCTTAAAGTAAGTATATGTTGATTCTGATTCAAATGTGGGTTTTCGATCGCATGGTTCGGCAATCAGAATTTTGAGTTGTTGCTTAAGAGTTATAATATATTGCTTATGAATAGATAACAACAAGGTTTTCATGTGGATTGTAAGGATAAGTTTTTCCGCAAAGTTTTAAAATAAAAAAAAGGGTTTTAATTTATTTATCTTAAAAATATCCTTACAATGGCATCTGTGGAAAATTGTTGCTTATATGTTTCCAGTAATAGCAATATTGGAAAGTGGATTTGATTCTTTCATTTGTGGTAGTGTCTGAATTTACCAAATGAAGAAAGTTTTTCATCACCCAAGTTTCAATTGGACAGAAACTTGGAATCATATAAGTTGTATTGTATGATGAATGAGAATTTTCATCTTTGAAAATTAAGACTAATTCTTTGATCACATGTATATGTGAGTCAGTTGAAGGACTAAGGAATTAGGTACACTGGGTGTGCGCTGGTCAAGGTCCACCACAAAGATTGATTTGTCATGATTTACTAAAGATTAGTAAATATGATTATACTTATAAGGTTAAGTATAATTCTGTAACATTGAAAGGTGACAATGTATGACAAAACAAATGAGAAGAATCAAATTAGGCAGAAAGATAAAAGTTTGTCAAATCTGAAAGGATGGGAGAGTACTTTAGTAACGTATTTCATGATCATCTTAATGATTATGAAACCATATCACAAATTCATACTCTAAGGACGTCTTAGTGAATTGTTATGGCTAAGAAAAGAGGTCATGAATTGTTGCATTGGTTAAAATCAAGAAGATGAGTCATACTTCGTTCCAAAACAATTCTTAGAGTCATACTCCAAGATTGTAACTTTGAGTGACATAAAGGAAGATTTATTAACACTAGTCAAATGTAAGAGTAAAATGTTTTCTACCCTTGTACATTTGAGATTGGTAAGTTGTGATGTCTTGGATGAGACAAAGACCAACTAAGACCAATTGTGTGAAGTGTTAGTCTTGATAAGAATCCGCACTATCCCTTGAATATTTGTTTTGTCAAGGAATGGTTCTTGACTGGGGAAACTTATATGTCAAGGGGACAGTGGGAGCCTTAAATATCCTGAAAGAGTTTCAAGATTTAATCAAGAGTAAAACCTGTAATTTATCACTAGCACACGACTTAAGGTTTGCAACCTATCGTGTTGACATAATTCTTATTTCTGTACCTACTTCAAATAAGTTGAATTTGCATGTGAGTTATCAGAGTTCAACTTGGAAGCATTGGTGGGCCTTGTGCTACCAAGGTGACAAGAAACTAAGACTGAACAAGTTTAATCCATGTAAGGCTGAATTTGTCACTAACCTTATCTTGTGATTATGGTTTTGACAAATTCACAGGGATAGGAACTCATACACTATAAAATCTAAGTGTCATAAGGTTTCTCTCCGATTCATGAAAATGATGGTGAGGAAACGCTTTCACTAAGTAGATTTTGCGTAGATATCAGTTGTGTTATTTGCATTTTCAAAAGTTGTTAGTGGAGCGCGTGTGGTTAACCGGCACACTAACATGGACTTGTGAGAAATGGCAAATGCCTAAGCAATTGAGACTATGATTACGGCATCCTTTTTCATAGTCCTGAATATTGTTTAGACACACATGTGAGCTATCTAAGAAAGGGTGTATGAATCTAAATTTCAGAAGTCCAGCAGATTTCTGGAAATATGTCAGAGCTAGTGGGAGCATAAGTGTTTTGCTGATAATCATCATGTTAGTGGGAGCATGATTATTACGTTTAGTGTTGCAAGTTAGCAATGTTAATTATAGAAAACAAAGTTTCAATTCGTGAAGTTGCAGGGGTTGAAAAGTTGTTTTGCTATAATTAAGGGAGAGGAAATTATACTTCATTTCAATTCTAGAAGCTTAGATTGAGATTTTAATCATCTTTAGTCAAGGACATATATATGAATTTTATGTCTGAATGGTTCGACTTAAGGAAATTCTATATATATTGTGTTCTCAAAATTCAATTATGACTACGGCATCCCTCTTCATAGTTAAATTTTGAAAACATGGCAAATAAAAAAAATATTGTAGCAAAAGACTAGTCTAGTATCATGTCTTTATGTCAAACATCATGAATCGTGTCCCATATGCTTCGGATATAGGATCGATTGCATGTGCTATAATATTCAGCTTTTCTAAATTTTCCAAATGCTTAAGGCATTGAGAAGGGAAAAGTCTAGAATTGGATATGACTAAAGTGATTAAGCAATTGTCGAGGACAAATCTGAGGTTCGCCAAAGATTGGTTGCTCAGGGAAAATTGGAAGTATGATGTAAGTTGTCAGAAAGGACCGTATTGACATGTTCTGAAAAGAAGTAACTCTTGTTCGGAAGTGATAGTCAAAATGGGACTATGGAAATGTCTCCATAGGTGGAAGTTATTCAATCTATGTAAGATTGGAAAACCTTAATGCAAGAAGGATGTTCAAAGCAATGTACTTTGAATATGAGACTTTCGTTCCATAGAAGTTGACCTTCTTTGGAATACTCTGTAATGACTGCTGACAAGGTTTTGGTGACTTTGTGCATAATCATTACAAGAGGAACATTGCATAAAAGTTTAAAATCTAATGGTTTTTTTGGTAAATGATAGGAATCGGGGATTCTCACATTTACATTAAGGATTTGGGATTGTGAAATGAGTATCATTGGAATCATGTTCAATTGATCTACATCACAATGTAAGGATCATAGACAAACATAGTGTGCATATTTGGAGTATGGCATAACTATTGTTTAGAAAAACAAAGTGTACATGCTAGGAGCATGGGATGACTGTTGTTTTTTATTCAAGTCTTCAGTTGATTGTTTGAAACATTATACAATGAATAATGTGTAATCAATATGGTGATAAATAAAAGGTGGTTCTATTTATATTCAAAAGGGTTCTGAGACCATATTGGATTCGATTATTATTGTGTTTCACTTTGCATGTTTTGACTTCCAAAATAGCTAGGTTATTCTTTCCGAATGACTAAGTTATTTAAACACTCCACAGTCGTTCATATGTTGGAAGTAGGTATGAATCAAGACTGTCATGAATCGAGTTTGTAGATGGCTAAATGGGTTTAGTCATAGCAATGGTTGCTACAACATTCATGAGTGCTCATAAGTTATGAGTATTGGAATAAACCCACGCTCACTTGTATCACTTCATGGAATTTATCTTGAGTGATCGTGAGACGGTAATATCATATAAATCTTCAAACCTAGAGATATGAGTTGTTACCTATGAGTTGGTTGTGCATTGATTGCACGTAAACACATCAGTAACTTGATGTTATAAAACGTGCCTTTGTGTACAATTCAACAAGTAGTAAAACAAGCATATGAGTCGAAGTTTATCTGTTCCTTCTAGAAATAGAAGCGATATCTGGGCCCCTCGATGATTTTGTTGTGACCTATGTACCGGCCGGTCAGAACTAAAATGATGTGTTCGATTAAGTTCTTTGTCAAACAAATCGAAAATCGGGAAACAAACTGCTGGACAATAAGTACGACGTTGTTCCATGTATTTGTCCGGCTGATATCATGAGAACAGAGGATTATATGATCACTTATCTAAAATGGCGCTTCATAGTTCAACAGAGTTTTCGAGAGCTACGATTGCTGGTTGGTTCCTGAAGTTATATAGGCAAATACAGTTATTAGACTTATCCAAGTGGGAGTCTGTTGGATAAGGTGTCTAAGTCCATAACTTATTTGGTATATACTTGACCCGACCCGGCATGGTCCATTTGGGTTGCACTTCACCCGAACTATTTATGGATAATTTTATGAGAGTTATACACATATGTTTATTAATATATTATAAGTTATAATATATTAATATTAAGTCATGTTATTTAATTAGTCTTAGTCTTAAATTAATTATGAATTAATTTAGAGATTAAAAGGAAGACTAATTAGATTATGGGCTATTGGTTTTATATGTTGTGGGCTAACACTCATTTGTTAATGGGCTAGGCTTGGATGGAAGTCCATGGATGATCCATGGAGCTTTTAACCCATGGATCCTTGGAAAGGAAAAGACATGGGTTATTAGGGTTTCACCCTAACCATGTACACTATATAAGAATGCTTATGTTGCATGAAATAGCCACTAGTGACACTAGTGTGTGTGTTTGTGTGTGGCCGATTTTATAAGTGTGTATACACTCTCTCAAAGTTTTCCAAGAGTTTGTGGTGATTTGTGATTCCATTTGAGGCATTCACACTATTGGTGCTTGGCCCTCAAATTCCTTAGGAATCAAACTCATCATCAAAAGGTATGTAATCTCATCTAATTCTTTTATGTTTAAAAGTACCCCATGCCATGTTAGATAGGTTATGAACCTTGGAAAAGTATTATTTTGCATGTATTTAGACAAACATAGATCCAAGGTTTATTAGGGTTGCATGCACACTTAGGAAGTGTTAGATTGCTCAAAACCCAACACATTTGTTGTATTCTATCCCCCTCATGGTTGCCTTAGGATATTCATTGCTGAGGAACCCCCTTTGCAGTAGTGTTCGTCCCGATGAAAATCCTAGATTAGGTCCCTTGTGATAGTTGTTGTTTTAAGCACGTAAAGTGAGGATAACGGGAATGGGTAATTGGGTTATTGTTGGTTGGTGAAATTAAATATAATTATATTATTGTGGGTTGAAAACCCTATATGCTCACCAGGCTCCCAAGTCTGACCCACTCAGTTTCTTTGTATTACACGTAGTGACGCGAAAGCATAAGTTGGAGAACTTGTGAAGATGTTTTTGTTTATAGACCAGTAGTTATATATAAATGTGTAAGGTCTATGTTTTATTGTTTATGCTTTTGTGTCTGTATCGGAACATGACATCCTGATATTTTGTTATTTAATGAAAATACACTTCTTCAAGAAAAGTTTTGATAGATTCTTATCATATTTTGTTTTGGGAACAAATTCCGCAACTCTTTTAATCAAAGAATTACTCTGATTTTATAAAACAAAGCATAAACAAATCGGTCTTTTTTGGCCATGATTTTTGGGATGTCACAACTGATTCTTGTTTGAGGTAGGCGTTCACTACAACTTTTAGATTGGCTTGTTTGCTTTCTTCTCCCTCAATTTGAAGAAGGTATTTTTCAACCCTATATTTGAGCTCGTCCCTATATTTTGGCACTTTTCCTTGCATTTTCCTCGATAAGGGGTCTGGGAGTAGCCCCTGGGCCATGGCCCCCGCGACTAGGAATTCCTCATGACCGGGGTCCACTCGTAGGAGTCTATGTGTTCGTCAGGATCTATCATGCCGTCAAACATTGGGATGTTTGGGATCATGGCGGAATATGGTATTTCATACTGTAATAGCTCTTGGCAGAATGTCGAGCTAATACTTGTTACGGGGTTGTTCATGTGTGGGTAGTTGGGTGCTTCATTGACCATCGTATGTTGTACGTAGTATGGGTTGTTTTACCCTTTTCCATACTTGTGATGGTACCCGTGGTTGTATATGGTAACTTGAGGCATGTATGGTTCCTGTGTGGAGTATGTGTGCGTCGGCTAATTCAGCTGCAAACTTGACTCCGTTGGCCTTGTAGTGTGTGATTTCATCCTCGGTGTTGGTATGCCTTGAATTTTGTGGGTTTGTGGCTACATTTGAGGGTACATGCCTTTGTAGTAGTAAGAATACGTGTTGAACAGCGGTTGTTGTGCAAATAGTGGGATATACGACATGGTGGCCATCGAGGAGGACTGATGACATGTAGGTGGTGCGGCTGATAGAATGGCGCCAAGGGACCAGGCGCTAGTCCCCACTTGTCGCGCCGATGGTTGTGGTCGATTTGTTGTTTGTTGTGTTTGGGCGGTCTGTAACGTCCCAAAAATACGAGCCAAAAAAATTCATTTTTAGAACATATACTTAAAAAACATTAGAATTAAAATGTTCACCAAATAATATCATTTCATAAAAGTTATCGCATGTCTTGAAAAGAATTTTTATAAACCATGATAATGTCTGAGTACAAATTCCCAGGAGGGTCTCATAGTGCGAAATACGAGGCATGTGTGTGATGGGCCACTACCATGCCAGCTCCTTCCCCTTCGAAGAAGAGGTACCTGAAACCAAAACTGAAAACTGTAAGCACGAAGCTTAGTGAGTTCCCCCATAATACCCCATACCATACAATCATATAATTTAATAGCTAGGAGATACGGGCCTCGCCCACACTCAAGGAGATACGGGCCTCGCACACACTCCGCTATCTAGGAGATACGGGCCTCACCCACACTCTGATATCTAAGAGATACGGGCCTCGCCCACACTCCGCTATCTAGGAGATACGGGCCTTGCCCACACTCCACGATCTAAGAGATACGGGCCTCGCCCACACTCCGCTATCTAAACCATAACATACAAGTATCACACAGACAACGAGTATAAACAATTCTACCACGCCAGCATATAGCATCATTAGACTCAACTAAGAGATACGGGCTCTACCCACACTCCGATACTATCATATCGTCTATACGGTCCGGCCTTGGTGCCTTAGACCCGTTCCTACTGGAAGGAAACTCACCTCGAAAGGTAGCTACTGGTCTGCGTGGGTACCGACTGTCTTCTGCTGCTGCCCCGGAAATCCTCCGGCTATAATTCCCACAAAACACTTAGTCAAATACTGCTAACCGACCTCAGGGTAAAATGACCATTTACCCCTAACCAAACCAAGAGTCAAGGTCAAAGTCAACTGTCAGTTGACCCGACTCGCCGAGTTGGCTTGCCAACTCGCCGAGTCTCTATCCCTTTGTCTGACCATAAACCCGTCTCTACTCGTCGAGTTATTCCTTCTAAACCAAAGTCCAATAGTCCTTCATCCTACTCGCCGAGTTGTATGAACAACTCGTCGAGTTCATCTTCATCCGAAGAACACTCTATTTGAGACTCGTCGAGTTTTATGAACAACTCGCCGAGTCTGTTCTTGAGGCAAGA
Source organism: Lactuca sativa (assembly GCF_002870075.4). NCBI lineage: Eukaryota > Viridiplantae > Streptophyta > Magnoliopsida > Asterales > Asteraceae > Lactuca > Lactuca sativa. The sequence continues at coordinate 86,099,814 of NC_056625.2, read as the reverse complement.
GGATTGCCTTGAACTCGCCGAGTCATGGCATTGACTCGCCGAGTTACCTCATGAGTGAGTCCGACTTCCAACCCACTGAGTCACACCCTATGACTCACTACCCCAACCCGCAAACACAAAAAGGGGGAAAACTCGGGGACTCGCGACTCGACTCGCCGAGTCCGAAGAACGACTCGCCGAGTCTGCCACATGCAAATACTATATACTCGATTTTGCTTGAATCTAGCTCATGTCATTCATAGATCTGGGTTTCTAGGGCTCGATTAACACGTAAAGTTTCCAACTTTACGTGTGAATAAACACCAATGAAGGTTTTAGGGCTCAAAATGCACTAAAAGAGTAGATCTAGGGCTTTCATGCAATATGGCTCCATAAAGGCAGTAGATCCAAGCTTCTGGAGCTCAATCATGCCTAGATCTAGAGGCTAAAAAACTTGTTACAAACCCTACTACACAAACAAGCTTGGGGAAAGGCTCAAGAAGGACTTTCATGGAGCTATAAGGGACTATAAGCATGAAAACAGGGGGAAACTGAGTTATACCTCAAGGAAATCACTGAGATAACACAAGGATGTCTGGCCTCCTTCTTCTCTTCTTGATCTACTCTCCTTCCCTCACAAAATCTTCAAGAAAACACACCAAAATGCTTCAATCTCACAAGGAACAAGGCTTGGACGAAGTAAAGAGCTCTGAGGGTGAAAGGGGGCGAGCTTGGGGGGGGGGGATAAGACAGTTTAAATAGGGTGCAAACCCTTGAAATTTAGGGTTTCATCAGACAGCGGGGACTCGCCGAGTCCAGAATGTGGACTCGCCGAGTCGCCAACTTAAACGTGCTCCCAAACCCGTCTCTACTCGGCGAGTCGGGCCTACAACTCACCGAGTCCAAGGCCAAAAATGTAAAATACTTAGATAAATTTTACGTACTAGGAACGAGGTGCTACAAATCTCCCCCACTTATTTTAGACTTCATCCTCGAAGTCTGCTGCTCGATCCTGAAACAGCTCAGGGTAATGCTCCATCATTTCTTCCACCGGCTCCCAGGTCCATTCCGAACTCTTTCGGTGCTGCCATTACACCTTTACTAATTCCACCCTCTTGTTCCTCAGATCCTTCGACTTCCGGTCAAGGATTGTGACTGGGCGCTCAATGTAATTCAGGCTGTCATCAACCTGTATATCCTCTAGCGGCACCACCGCTAAATCATCCACTAGGCACTTCCGCAGCTGGGAGACATGGAAAGTGATGTGGATCTGACTGAGCTCGGCTGGCAGATCCAGCCTATATGCCACCTTGCCTACCCGGGCTACAACCTTGAATGGACCAACGTATCTCGGGCCCAACTTGCCCCGTTTCCTAAATCGAATGACGCCTTTCCAAGGCGACACCTTCAGGAGAACCATATCCCCAACCTGGAACTCCAGGTCTGATCAACGCTTGTCGGTGTAACTTTTCTGCCGACTCTGTGCAGTCTGAAGCCTGCTTTGAACATGTTGGATCCTCTCGGTCGTCTTGAGCACCACCTCGGTGCTCCCCATGACCCTCTGGCCAACTTCACTTCAACATATCGGGGTCCTGCACCTCCGTCCATACAACATCTCGAATGGAGGACGTTCAATACTCGTGTGGTAGCTGTTGTTGTACGAGAACTCAGCCAAGGGAAGATAGGTATCCCAACTACCACCGAAGTCTAGCACGCATGCCCGCAACATATCCTCCAACGTCTGGATGGTCCGCTCGCTCTGACCATCTGTCTGCGGGTGAAAGGCAGTGCTAAAATGTAGACGAGTGCCTAACTCATCATGAAACTTCTTCCAAAACCTAGAAGTGAACCGCACATCTCGGTCTGATATCACTGACACTGGCACCCCGTGCCGCACCACTATCTCCCTGATATAGATATCGGCCAACTTTTCGGCCGAGATACTCTCGTGAATCGGAATAATATGGGCGCTCTTGGTCAACCGATCCACGATGACCCAAATCGAATCTACTCCTCGCGCCGTCCGGGGAAGCTTTGTGATAAAATCCATCGTAATATCCTCCCATTTCCATAACAGGATATCCAACGGCTGCATCTTGCCGTGCGGTCTCTGATGCTCGGCCTTGACCTTCCTGCAGGTCAAACACCGCTCGACGTACCACGCCACATCCCGCTTCATGCAGGGCCACCAATAGTCTAGACGAAGATCCCGATACATCTTCGTCGCCCCTGGATGTATAGAGAATCGGGATTTGTGCGCCTCCTCCATCAAGATCTGGCGCACGCCTCCGTGATACGGCACCCACACCCTACGGTGTAGCATCAATAACCCTCGGCTATCATAATCGAAGGAGGTGACTTGACCCATTATTCGCTCACTCTTCCGATGCTCCTCCTTCATAGCCTCCTGCTGAGCTTCCCGAATCTGCTTTAACAGTGGAGTCACCACCGTCATTCTCATACACACATCCCTGATCGGTGCCGCCTTACGGCTAAGCGCATCGGCCACTACTTTGGCCTTCCCCGGGTGATAAAGGATCTCGCAATCATAATCCTTCACCACGTCCAACCACCGACTCTGCCTCATGTTTAGATTTGGCTGATCCATGAGGTACCTCAAACTCTTGTGGTCCGTGTAAATGGTACATCGAACCCCGTAGAGGTAATGCCGCCAAATCTTGAGGGCGAAAACCACCGCCCCCAACTCCAAATCATGCGTCGGGTAGTTCGCCTCGTGAGGCTTCAGCTGCCTTGAGGCGTAAGCAATGACATGCCCCTCTGCATCAACACTGCGCCTAAGCTTGAGATCGACGCATCACAATATACCACAAAATTCTCCACGCCCTCGGGCAGGGCTAAGATTGACGCCTCGCACAATCTCTGCCTCAGAATCTCGAACACTGCCTGTTGCTCAGGCCCCCAATGAAAGACCACGACTTTCCTAGTCAACCGTGTCAGGGGTACGACTATCTTGGAGAAATCCTGAATGAACCTCCGATAGTAGCCTGGCAATCCTAGGAAACTCTGAATCTCAGATGGAGACTTCGGAACCTCCCACCTCATCACGGCCTCCACCTTGGCGGGGTCTACTGAAATCCCGCTCTGATTGACGAGGTGCCCAAGAAACTGCACCTCGCACAACCAAAACTCACATTTGGAGAACTTGGCGTACAAGCTCTCCCTCCTCAAGGTCTCCAAAACCTCTCTCAGATGCTCCTCGTGCTCCTCCTGCGTCTTGGAATAAACCAAGATGTCATCAATGAAAACTATCATAGACTGATCCAGCATCGGTCTACACACGCGGTTCATGAGGTCCATGAACGCGGCAGGAGCATTGGTGAGCCCAAACGGCATCACCACGAACTCATAATGGCCATAACGCGTTCGAAACGCGGTCTTCTGTACATCCTCCTCTCTGACCCTCATCTGATGATAACCTGAACGCAAATCGATCTTGGAGAACCAAGATGCTCCCTGTAACTGGTCAAAGAGGTCATCAATCCTCGGGAGTGGGTAACGGTTCTTCACCGTCACCTTATTCAGCTCCCGGTAATCTATACACATCCGATGCAACCCGTCCTTCTTCTTCACAAACAGGATCGGGGCTCCCCAGGGTGAACTGCTCGGTCGAATAAATCCATTGTCTAGCAGCTCCTGCAGCTGTGTAGACAACTCCTGCATCTCGGGAGGAGCCAACCGATAGGGTGCCTTGGTTATCGGAGCCGCACCAGGAACTAGGTCGATCCTGAACTCTACCTGACGCTCCGGAGGTATTCCAGGAAGCTCATTTAGGAACACATCAGTGTAGTCTCGCACCAGTGGAACCTCGCTCACCGTCGCCTTACCCGTCTCCCGGGTATCCATAACATACGCGACATATCCCACGCAACCCTGCTGAAGGTAGCGCCTAGCTCTCACTGCTGAACATACTGCAGGTCCACGCTGTAGCCTCTCGTCGTGGATCACCAACTCTCCCCCACTTAGGGTCCTGATCCGCATTAACTGTTGTGCACAATCTATCACCGCCTCATTAGGGCTCAACCAATCCATGCCTATAATCACCTTATTCCCCCGCAAAGGGATGGGAACCAAATCCACCAAATAGCGCTCCTCAAATAATCTTAGGACACAATCTCTGAATATTGTTGACACTCGCACCGATCGATCATCGGCAATCTCTACCTCTAAAGGGCAATCCAACACGCCCGAAGACTCAGTAAACCTCTTGCTAAGCGCAAGGGAAACAAATGATCGGGTGGCACCCGATTCAAACAACACCTGAACAGGAACACCATTCACATGGAACGATCCTAATGCATATACACAGAGCACATATCAATATCATAACATCATAAAAATAAGATAGAGGGAAAGAATCATACCCGTCACCACATCGGGTGCGACGCGTGCCTCCTTTGTCGTCAGCTGAAACGCCCGACTCCTCACCACTAGAGCCTCTGCCTTGCCCTGCCGGCCATTTGTAATCCGCAGGGTAGCTGGAGCCGGCGCCTTAACCGGCGCTGATGTTGTCAACTAGGGGCAATTGGCCTTCTTGTGGCCCCTCTGGTTGCAGTGGAAACACAGCAACTCCGATGTCTGAATCACAGGTGCAGGGGCGGTACAATCTCTGCTAAAGTGTCCTGTCTTGCCGCACTTGTAGCAGCCCGACGATCCCAATCTACATGCTCCCTCGTGTGACCTGCCGCATTTCCCGCAGCGGCCTGGTCCTCTTTGACCTTTCGGCCTACCATCTGATCCTTTGGGCTTCTTCCCCAAAGCCCCTCCTGCATGTCCCTCCTCTGCCTTCCTCTTCCGAATGTGCTCCAGATCTGTCTCCCTCACCCTTTCCCTGGCAATCATAGAGTCCAGGGTGGGGCAAGCTGAAAAACTGACATGCTCCCGAATATCAGCTCGGAGCATGTCATGGTAGCGGGTCCTCCTCATGTCCTCATCACCCGCATACTGGGGCACCAACAATGCTCTCTCCCGGAACTTGGCGGTGATCTCCGCCACAGTCTCCGTCGTCTGTCTCATGTCTAAGAACTCTCTGGCCAGCTGCTGAAGCTCGACAGCCGGCGCAAACTCTGCCTTGAACCTGGTCACGAAGTCCGACCAGGTCATAGCCTCGACAGCCGAGGCTCCCAACGAGTCACCAACGGACTCCCACCAATCCCTAGCTCGGTCTCATAAACATCCTGCTACATATCTCACCTTCGACCCCTCAGGGCAGAAGCTGGTCAACTGTGCAGACTCAATGTCTGCAATCCATCGCCTGGCAGCTATGGGGTCCTTCGCCCCGTGAAAATCTGGTGCACCACTGCCCCTGAAGTCAATAAAGGACAATGTGTGAGATCCTGACTGGCCAGATGCCATGTCGCTCCTGAATGCCCAGAGGCGATCCTCTATCAGCTCCAATATCCCTTCCTTGATCGACCCGAAGATAATGGGGGTCGACTCAAGGATGCCTCTGGTGATCTCTAACGCGATGAACTCACGTAGCCCCTCATCTACTGGCTCGGAACCTGATCCCGAACCACATCCCTCTCCTGTACTGCCAACTGCTGGCCTCGAGTGTAGTACCACCATTCTGAAATACATAAATAATAACTGTTAGCGATACTGATACCTCTGGAGGGATCACACCTACTATAAGTTCTCTGGTCTTATCTTGGCCTTCCTCGGTTCGGGTACGGATCCTCTGCTTTCAGTAGTACGGGCCCATACTACCTTCCACATATATCCGTACCTTCTCCAAGGACTGCCTTGACTCCACCCTACCCGGTCCTCAGCTGCTGAAGGCCTCCTTGTAATGCCAATTAGTCATTACCTGAATACCATCACATGTGGTGAGGCTCAGATAATCCTTCGAGTAACAGACTCGGCTCTACAACGGTTAGACTCAGACAAGAGCTGCGCTATAGGGCCAAATCCAGCACTCTAAGATTATTCAACCCTGATTACATGTGACGTGACTTATTCACCTAATCTCTGACTCCCATCACTCAGAGCCCCACGAAGCACAAAGCAATCAGCATTCAGACAAAAGGGAGCAATCTCAAGCAAATCCGTCCTCATAGAGAAAAGTTGAACTAGCATACAATGCTAAACTCATACTATCAGGCATAACCTAAACAGGCTATCCTACTGCTGTCTACTCAATTCTAGCATGCAGTTTTTCATACACTGAAGCACATAAAGCAGGCACATAAGGCATCACTCCTAGATCCTTAGTCCTATTCTAGCATGTTGTTCAACTGAAACTGATAAACATAACATAAGCTTGTATGGGTACTTTGGGGAATACTTACTTGAGCTCGGCCAGTCGCGCACATCACACACTTCGTTCCTTCTTAAAACTCTTTACTTAGGTTTTTAGAAAAATATTTTCTTCTTTAAAATCTTTTAATCCCTCGATTTGAGTTCAGACACCCCCGAAGATGTGTCCGAATCCCTCAAACCAGGGCTCTGATACCAACTTGTAACGTCCCAAAAATACAAGCCAAAAAAAATCATTTTTAGAACATATACTTAACAAACATTAGAATTAAAACGTTCACCAAATAATATCATTTCATAAAAGTTATCGCATGTCTTGAAAAGCATTTTTATAAAACATGCTAATGTCAGAGTATAAATTCCCAGGAGGGTCTCATAGTGCGGAATACGAGGCATGTGTGTGATGGGCCGCTACCGTGCCAGCTCCTTCCCCTTCGAAGAAGAGGTACCTAAAACCAAAACTGAAAACTGTAAGCATGAAGCTTAGTGAGTTCCCCCATAATACCCCATACCATACAATCATATAATTTAACAGCTAGGAGATACGGGCCTCGCCCACACTCAAGGAGATACCGGCCTCGCACACACTCTGCTATCTAGGAGATATGGGCCTCGCCCACACTCCGCTATCTAAGAGATACAGGCCTCGCCCACACTCCGCTATCTAGGAGATACGGGCCTCGCCCACACTCCACGATCTAAGAGATACGGGCCTCGCCCACACTCCGCTATCTAAACCATAACATACAAGTATCACACAGACAACGAGTATAAACAATTCTACCACGCCAGCATATAGCATCATTAGACTCAACTAAGAGATACGGGCTCTGCCCACACTCCGATACTATCATATCGTCTATACGGTCCGACCTTGGTGCCTTAGACCCGTTTCTACTGGAAGGAAACTCACCTCGAAAGGTAGCTACTGGTCTGCATGGGAACCGACTGTCTTCTGCTGCTGTTGCCCCGGAAATCCTCCGGCTATAATTCCCACAAAACACTTAGTCAAATACTGCTAACCGACCTCAGGGTAAAATGACCATTTACCCCTAACCAAACCAAGAGTCAAGGTCAAAGTCAACTGTCAGTTGACCCGACTCGCCGAGTTGGCTTGCCAACTCGCCGAGTCCCTATCCCTTTGTCTGACCATAAACTCGTCTCTACTCGTCGAGTTAGGCATTGACTCGACGAGTTTTCCTTCTAAACCAAAGTCCAATAGTCCTTCATCCTACTCGCCGAGTTGTATGAACAACTCGTCGAGTTCATCTTCATCCGAAGAACACTCTATGTTGAGACTCGCCGAGTTGTATGAACAACTCGCTGAGTCTGTTCTTGAGGCAAGAGGATTACCTTGAACTCGCCGAGTCATGGCATTGACTTGCCGAGTTACCTCATGAGTGAGTCCGAATTCCAACCCACTGAGGCACACCCTATCACTCACTACCCCAACCCACAAACACGAAAAGGGGGAAAACTCGGGGACTCGCGACTCGACTCGCCGAGTCTGCCACATGCAAATACTATATACTCGATTTTGCTTGAATCCAGCTCATGTCATTCATAGATCTGGGTTTCTAGGGCTCGATTAACACGTAAAGTTTCCAACTTTACGTGTGCATAAACACCAATGAAGGTTTTAGGGCTCAAAATGCACTAAAAGAGTAGATCTAGGGCTTTCATGCAATATGGCTCCATAAAGGCAGTAGATCCAAGCTCCTGGAGCTCAATCATGACTAGATCTAGATGCTAAACAACTTGTTACAAACCCTACTACACAAACAAGCTTGGGGAAAGGCTCAAGAAGGACTTTCCTTGAGCTATAAGGGACTATAAGCATGAAAACAGGGGGAAACTAAGTTATACCTCAAGGAAATCACTGAGATAAGACAAGGATGTTTGGCCTCCTTCTTCTCTTCTTGATCTACTTTCCTTCCCTCACAAAATCTTCAAGAAAACACACCAAAATGCTTCAATCTCACAAGGAACAAGGCGTGGACAAAGTAGAGAGCTCTGAGGGTGAAGGGGGCGAGCTTGAGGGCGGATAAGAGGGTTTAAATAGGGTGCAAACCCTTGAAATTTAGGGTTTCATCAAACAACGGGGACTCGCTGAGTCCAGAATGTGGACTCGCCGAGTCGCCAACTTAAACGTGCTCCCAAACCCGTCTTTACTCGGCGAGTCGGGCCTACAACTCGCCGAGTCCAAGGCCAAAATGTAAAATACTTAGATAAATTTTACGTACCAGGAATCAGGTGCTACACGGTCGACACTCTTTGAGGTGTTGTGGTGGTGGTCGTGGCAAGATGATCCGTTGTGACGGGCGGCAGTCGCCATAGACTAGTGATGAACTCTGCCGTGGGGCCAACTGGCGGTGTCGTCGGTGTCTGTGTGAGCAACTTCCCTTCTAGTGTTGATGTATAACTTCCATCTAGGTACTGAGTTGATCTAACTGGGCTAGCATCGTCACTTTCCTACCGTGTCGGTCCTTTATCTGTCATTTCCGGTGCATGATGTTGTGAAGCGGGTTGTGTCGTACTGTGTGTATGTCCGGATGACGCCAAATGTTGTGATATGTCTCCGACTTAACTCTGTCTCTTTGAGGGATGGGAATGAAAGTCCTGAGAATCACAACAAAGAAAACAAGTTCGTCAGTCGTCGTCTGGGACGCAGTCCTGGAACGAGGCTCGACGATCAAGTTAGTTGATCTCTTGGAAGGTGACAAAGAATTAGTTAAGAGTTTAAGGGTGACGTTTTTTTGATCTCTTCTCTTAGAGGAGAGGGGACCTTTTTATACCTATGATCAGGGACAAATCCCGACAATATCTTCTACCTTTTCAAGTTTGGCAGGGATAGATGACCTTCGATTGGTAGACCGTGCTCAGCAAGTGGTTGTTTGCTATTGGTGCACGTTTTCCAGGAGCGGCGCCCTGAATGCTACACCTGTCGCTCTGGGGGGCAATTGGTACTATTTTTTCTTGACGCTAACCTTGGCGCTTGGGCGCCAAGGAACGAATGCGGGATCATGAGTGCAAGGGCGAGGGCGTGGACGCGACGTTAGGCATACGTTGTCCTTTGCCCAAACTGTCTATCAAACTGACGGTTCTGTTATGTTTGACGTATTCCTAGTGGGATACGTTATCACAGTCTTTCATGGCAAGAGTCACAAAGACACATTAGCAACCTACATAGTATAGTGAGAAAACTCATCTGTCTCATGAAGTCAGATAAGCCACAACTCAATGCCACACAACAAGTGCTACAACATACCTATCAAATTAAATGATGTACAACCTTAGTCTATACTCTATAACTAGCAATTTGACCAAAAGTCAACCCAGTTCAACAAGTCAATGTTCAAGGTCAAAGTCAACGGTCAACGTCACCATCAGCTGACCCTCATGCCGTGACCAGCCTATGGTCACGTCGTAAGAAACGTACTCGGCTTGATCCCAAACTCGGTCACGTTCCAAATCAACCAAACCAGTCATGATCCAAGTTATCGTCGTGTCGTGATGGACAGGTCATCACGTAGTGATAGAATCTGTCTAAAATAGTCGTGAAATCCCCAATCGTCACTCCATGACAAGGAGGTTTTCACGTCGTGAAACTGGGGTTTCTCAACTTAATGGATTCAACTCTCAATCCATTAAGCCATCCATTCATTCCTTCCAGAAGGCTTCCTAACGTCCAATACCACCCAAAGATCAATGCTTTTTAGTCATGCATGCCCATTGAGAGTCTAAGGCTCAAACTAGGTCAAGAATGAAGAAACATCACCAAGGATCTCATGCATGGGTTCAATACACTAGCAAACTCCAGATCTGAACCATATAACACTCAAAGGACCTCAAAGATACATAAAGTTGCCAACTTTATGGAATCCCATCATTTTAACTTGCTCAAACTTGAAGATAAAGGGACAAAAACTTAGATCTAGCAACCTAGAACCATAAAGTTTGGATTTTGAACACTTACAGAGGTCCAAAGATGCCCAAATGAAGTCCCAAAGCTTGCCAAGATGCTTACAACACCACAAAGCCTTCTACAACCAAAAGTACCAGGATGAGCTCAAAAAAGGAGGAGAGGAATTAGGGTTTCTTTAAGGGGTTTTAGGAGGTGAAGGAGGTTGAGGGTGAAGGAAACCCTTGCCCCCCACTTCCTTTAAATAGGATCCAAGTCCAGATATTTGGGTTTGCCCTGATCAGGTGCCATGTCGTGACCATCACAGTGTCACATCGTGACACTTAAATGAGACTCCCGTCTCTTGCGGTCATGTCACGTAGTGACGGTGCCTCCCTCACGTCGTGACCCACTCAAAACTCATATTTTACTTAAAATTTCATATGTCGAGGATCCAGATGTTACAAATATAACTTCTAGCTATATGGTTAGTTTAAATACCAAAAGCTCAATTAACAGTTAGCAAGTTTCTTTCAACCGTTAATTACCAATGACTCGATTACAAAAGATGTTGCAATTAATACATAATTTATGTGTGAATAAATATTTTTATTACATTTAAAACCTTATTTTCATGTATTTATTTACATTTAAACCGTATTTTTACAATAAACTTACATATTTGTATGCTTCAAGTGACACATTTCTCTAATCTAATATAACGAAGTTTGAATACTTAGAATTATGTTCGTAATCACATGTATATATCTATTCTTTAGGCTGTTGGGTATGATCAACGGGGTTGTGAGGCCAAATAAACACCAAGAACTTTCTTAATCTCCACCACTTTGCAGAGGTTAGTGTTCCATTTACTTAACCCCGTTGAGGTGAAGAAAACATAGGAAGAAAATGACATTGATTGGTTGGAAAACGTGTCGCACGACGTTGGCGTTTCAACATGGGTTACCATAACGGGAGGGGGGACGGTGTTCGCGGTGTTATAACGTCGTTTTGATGTGCCACCTCAGCCAATAACGATGTTTTTATGACCTATACTGGGTAGTCTTATATATAGTGTAGCCGATATTTGCCGGAATTCTAAGTTTGGACCAAGTCTTACATGAGCTTTTTGACAAAGTAATTTTATACTTTCAATAAAGATGTTGTGTTTAAGCATATAATGGTTGGAAATCGAAAACCTTTAAAATTTAAAGTTATAAGTTATATTACGGAAAAGATTAAAGATACAATAGTCAATATAAATATTAAATAAAAAGTGTAATAACTAAGAATTACATTCAATGAAAGCTACGATAACTGAAAACTAGCAATTGATTAAACGTACATAAAAACTTCAAATACCATCAATGGAAATTGGCAATTGATTAAAGTTATCCTCTCACAGTGTAGTACATACAACAAAGAAGTGTCCGAGACCACATGGGTAAGGTGGAAGGTATCCATATTTGTTATTTTCTATTTTTTTCAACTTATTATTTGTGTGTAACATTAGTTTTTTTTCTCTTCTCATTTTCATCCTCACGTCCCACCACATCCTTTTATTTTAGAATAAATAAAAACCAATTAAAAACATACAAAACTAATTCACAAAATATTAAAACATACAAAACTAATTCACAAAATATTTAAAAACATACAAACATATTTTTGTACAACTTTTTACATGTCAAATACAAGTAAAATAGAGCATAGAGAAGAGAGAGTAGATAGAGAGAGTCTAGTATCTAGAGAGAGACGGCCGACAGGTAAATTTACTATTTTCTTCCTTTCCGTAATACTTCGCCTTGCTTAGACTTATTTTATCAGTGATATCGTCCATTACTGACCTCATATTTTAAATAGCTCCGTCTACCCTTATACAATCATTTTTTAAAAGATTTTGGGATCTTATGGACAATGAGGTTATAGATAATGATAACTAGTTTCCCAAATATAAAGTTGTTTGTAAAAAAAACTTCGTAAAAACATAATTAATTACAATTATCATAAAAAAGAAGATAATTAAACATTACAATCAAGGAAAACATATTCCAACTAATTTTAGGAGGTGTTTTGGATTACAATTGCACCTTTTGATAAAAAAATTATTAGCTATGTAGTGATAAAAATAAGTTTTGAAGAGAGTGTTTAGACTATTTTATATGGTAACAAGAAATTGATAAAAGTCTTTTTTTTTAAATATTTGGATAAACTTATCAATATTTTATAGTCATTTTAAATGTATAAGTTATAAGCACTTTTCATATGTTAAGAGTGTGATTTTTTAAAAACTTATTTTTAAGGGTAGTAAATATTTGCTTTCAACATTTCTTTATTTCCCAAACTGAGTGTTCCTTTGGATAGAATTGTTTGATCTGATCTAATCAAATGTGTAAGTTGATTTTAATTTTCAAAACATACATCCGTATAGTTCAAGTTAAATTAAGATACAACTTTATACAACCAAATTACAATTTGGTTTGATTGTTTTTTACAATTTAGTATTCAAAAGCCAAACAAATTTAAAAATATATTACTTAAGCCATAACCAACCTTATAAAAGAAACAAAAGTAAAGTGCTTACTTCTAAAATAAAATTTATAAGCAGTTATTAAGAAAAATACGTTATATTTTATACTTTACAAATATTTTTTTTTAAAAGAAAAATATATTAATGTTTTTTTAGGTGAAAGTTTCTAATCTATTTGATTTTTATGGAAATGAATAAATTATTGAAAATATATTATTATTATTATTATTATTATTATTATTATTATTATTATTATTATTAATTATTATTATTATTATATTCGGTTTTTTACACTATTTTATTCTTATTTTATAAATCAAAACAAATATTAAATCTAAAATAATAATTATGTTCTACTTTAAACCAATCCAAAAATCTAAATCCCTAAACTAAATAGTTCAATCAAAATTACATAATTATGAGATTCAGTTTTATTAAAATAAAGAATATTCTTACCCAAACATTCTTTTAAGTTTATTGCTTTTTGAAAATCTAATAACCCGATAAACATTTTTGAAACTCAATCATAAATACCCTTTTGATTTTATTTAAATGAGACTTTTTAAAATTGAATTGAAGTTTTTATTGTTCTAACATGTAATAATTCTACTTTGAAATACTTAATTATCAAATTATCATCACCGTTTCATTTAGACCATCTCCAATCCATCTCTATTTTTTCTCCCATAAATGGAGTAAAAAATGGAGTAAACAGTGTTTCATCTCTAACCCTACTCCATTTTCTACCCATTTTTTACTCCAAAAAGTATATTTTTGGAATATTCCATTTTTATAACTTATATATATTGTCAAATACGCCCCTCTACTAATAAAACTCTATATTTATGATTAATTAATATAAATTAGTATACAACATGATATTATAAATATTAAATATTGCATTTAAATTATAATTAGTAGATAAAATAAACTAGAAATGTATAAAATAAAAATAAAAGAGACTAAAATTGACAACCAAACTTCACCTCCATTTTTGGAGATATGAATAGTATTCCCCCATATGGGGGAATACTATTCATATCTCCAAAAATGGAGATGGAAATGGGGTAGGGTCGGAGAAGAATAGGTGGAGAAATGGAGGAAGAAATGAAGTATGGGGGTGGGTTGGAGATGCCCTTAGTGGTGCTGAGATAAAAGAGAATAAAGATGATACATACTTTGTTACATACTTTTATTTGTTTAGTTTGTATGTTAATTAAATAATAAAAGTATTAAATAAAAAATAACGATGCAAAAGGTATAACTAGACATTAATACACAAAAAAAATATACAAGATAAAATTTGTAAAAAATATAAATCTTGTGTAAAGACAAATGTATAGGACCTATCAACTTTTTGCTGTTATAGTGAAATGAGTTTATACGGATAAAAGTGTTACATGCCATGTAAACATGAATTCAATGCGTAATTCTTTGAACCCGTTTTTGTGATTTGTACCGCTGACAATATTTTTATAATGTTAATCAATTTTTCCAACAAATTTTCATTAATGAAAAGTTCGAGTAAGCATGTCAAGTAGACGTAGTCAAAGACTCAAAGGTTTACAAAACCTGTCACTTAGATATCACGTTAGTTATCACGTTATTCGTTAATATAAAAAAATATGGTACTGTTACATTAAAAACTGATTGAATAAAACTGTATTATTTGAAAGGACAGTAAAAGTAAATAGTGTATATGGTACCTATTATTAATTAAATAACATTATAGTACCCTTACAACAAAATAATAGAATAACCCTGTAGTACTCTTGCATTTAAGCCAAAGGAAGACATAGTGGATAAACATATTTGTGTACTTCAGTTAAATTGTTTTCACTAAATTACAAATTTTAGTTAACTTGAAAACATTTATCAAAATGTTAAGGAGTTTTGTTTTACTTGATGAAGTATGATTGTTTTTAGGCCTGACAATCGTGTCGTGTTCGGGTTGGCGTGTCGCGGGTTGGCGGGTCAAAATATGACAACCCAAACACGATCCATTTAAATATACAGGTCACGGGTTGGCGGGTTTGGAACATAAACCCATATATGACCCACCAACCCATTTATTTATACGGGTTCACAAGTTGGCGGGTTCGTAGGTCAGATTTGGGTTCGTGGGTCTAAATTTTAGATATTTAAGTCTTAAACATTCAAATGAAAATTAAAAACATTCGTAGAAACATGTTGCAGACTTAGCCTTATAGGTTACGACTTATGACCTTAGACCATCCACCACGAGTAATAATGTCGAAACAATCAAATGGTCTATGAATAAATGGTATATATTATATAATACTTATTCAATATTAATACTTGATACATAAATACATTTAAAAATATAATAATTTTTTTATTAAGAATATAAACGGGTTAGCGGGTCAACCCATTTATTTTTTGAGAAACTCATATATGACCCGTTTAATAAACGGGTTGGCGGGTTGACGGGTTAGCGGGTTGGCGGGTTGGACAACTCAACCCAAACCCATTTATTTCGTGTCGTGTCGCGTGTCGTGTCGAGAATTATCAGCCCTAATTGTTTTCATCAATGAGACTATGTTCTATACGACTAATTATTTATTATTCTAATTTTTTAAAATGATTTATTATTGATTTTTTAAAAAGCCAATAAATTAAAAACATGTTTGGTAGAAACTAACTTTTCAAAAAAAAATGATTTTTTTTTTCTTTTTAAAGAGTCACGAATACTTGATTTTTTCCAAAAAGTCAATAATAAGATTAAAAATCACGTTCATATCAAATTACACTATGAGAATCATTATGAATAAAAATTACTGCGTTAGTATTCATGGAGATAAATAGAAAAACTTGTCTCAGCCCCAATTTCACATATATTCAATGAATAATATATGGTTAAGGTCATTTTTTGTCATTTATTTTTGGTTTTGTACTTATTTTGTCACTTAACTCATTTAGTATTAAAACGTGATTGAACTTATAAATTTGTGTCAAAATGGTTACGAAACATTTTTTTGGTCACTTAACTTTTGGATTTGTGCTCATTTAGTCATTTTTCGTTTTTAAAAGTTTTTTATAATTCATTTTTATAACTTTATTTTAAAATTTTAGTAACTAATGAGGATAATTTCAAAAGTTAGGTGACTAAGGCCCCGTTTGTTTTTTGTCTGACCAAGTTGGGTCGGACCTATTGGGTTGACTCGTCGTCAATATGTGTTTGATATTTAGTTTTTATCCATCTGACTTAGAAATAAGCATGTGACCGGGAAAGGAGTTGAATACCGGCTAAATGAGGAAATCAAGAAATGTTTCCATCCCGTTACCCTTGCCCTAACGCAACGCCTCCCTTCTCTCGCAACCAACAATAATTGTCCAACAAGTATTGATTGAAGTTCCTCCTCGTCTCATCAAGTAAGCATCGATTTCTCCTTATATGATAATAGTTCCGATTGTTGTTGTCTTGATTTCTACATCGATTTCATCAACTATTTCCGATTCCGGCATCGATTTCTGCCATTATTTCCGATATTTGTATCGATTTTTGTTGTTTAGATTGTTGTTGTTTCGATTTTTGCTAAATGCTCCATTGTTGTTGAAAATTTTTTCCTGTTGAACTTTGAATGTTCTATTATTGTTGAAAGTTCTTTTCCTGATGAATTTTTGTTGTTAAGATTGATAAATGTTCCGAAATTGCAAATGATTTGATGTTGATATGATCATTTGTTGATGATGTTGATAAATTTATATGTTTATTGATTTTGCTGATTTTGTTCTTGATGAATTCATACATTTGTTGATTGTTGTTGAAATGGTAACATAGTCATTTTTTCATCAGTCGACACATTCAGTCAGATGTACAATCAAACAAAATGGTTACTTACTCAGTCAATATTTTTTACTAGACAGACATTTCCCAATCAGCACTTTCTCAGTCGGCAACTATCAAACGGGGCCTAAATGGGCACAAAACCAAAAATTAAGTGACCAAACCAAAATTTTAATGACTGTTGTAGGCTTGTAACATACGTTTACAAGTTCAATAACATTTTAAAACTTAAAATGTGTTAAGTGACCAAATAAGCACAAGACTCAAAGTTAATTGACAAAAAATGATCTAAACCCTAGTTTCACATATATTTATTGCGGGTGAATAATTTATTGACCACATCAAGATGTCACCTCATAGATTGGGTGAATCTTAAAGAATTAACCTAGTCTATGTATATTTCAACTTGAGATATATGTTAGCCTCTAAATATGTGTAGTTTTATGTATTGATGTAGTTAAATGTTCTAAATAAATAAGTTATAAATGATACCATCAAATACAATATGAAACTTATGAGGAACACATATAGCCAAGAATGTGATTTGTTCATCTTATTGTTAGAGTGTGATATTGTTCAAAACCATCGATAAAGTGGATAAATATAAGTGTATGATCGTAGCCAAACAATATTGGTAGTTAATTATATTATATGATTTCGTAAATAAAAAGCCAATATTATACCTATATAAGAATGATTAAATCCACACCCCATGTTCAATTATATCAAAACAAATGTGATTAAAATGACAATGTATTCGCCATTAAAATTTGATGAAAGTTTTGTGGAGACAAACACTCGTATATGATTAGGGTAACGACATGTTGTTAGGCGCTTAACATTGTCTATATAGTTGGTTGTTTTTTGCACCTTGCATAAATAAGAGTCAGTTGGATTTAATATGCAAGATACACATAATTTATTCTACTACTAATTATATGTGATAGTTGAGACTATGAGATCACATACTAATAGCTATAAAAAAGTTTGTAAATAAATGATATACTTATTAGACAAATTACTATTTACCAACTAAAATAAGTAAATAAATTGGCTATTTAATATTTATTAGATCAAATCAAATTAAATAAGAAATTTTATTTAAAAATCAAATAAACATTTTATTTAATGTTTAAACAAGTAATTAAAGTAATTAATGAAATAAAATATGTTACTTACATTAGTTTGTTGAAAGACTTTGTTTTGAGAAACTTGTACAGAAGTATATGCATTTAAACGTGTGAAGGGTTACCAATAACAATAAGGAAACAAAGCAACATAATTATTGTTCTCTTCGTCCCTTGCCTCAAAATCGACATCTCTCCTTCCTTATGCCTATTATCAATGGCTTCATCGAGCCAATGAGGAATAACAAAACTTTGATCAAGCTGGTATCTCGTAGCATTCCAGATGTGCTTGTGTGGATACCAATAGTGACAATCAATCGTGATTGTCATCTACTACGTCAAATGATCCATACGTATCAGAGGTATCCAAAAACCATTTATGTTTGTTAGTTAATTGTTACTATCAAATTGGAGCTGCTGTGGGGTAATCAAATTTTTAAATATGAATTTTGTGCATTATTTATTTAAATTGTTTTTGGAATTGATAAAACCCTAACACTATCTTCTTCGTATGAAATTTTTTAGGAAAAAAGATGTTGATGCTACTTTCTTATCTGATGCTTATATCTTATCTATTTGGAGTTGACTATTAATTAATGTTGCTTAGGTCTTCTATATAAACTAAAAATGGAACTGATATCACTTACAAGCTATTTCAAGACCCATTTCTTGTTTTTGGTTTATTCTTTTCTCCCCCAATCACCGTCATAATCTTGAATTTGACTGTTTCTAGGATCTTTGATTCTCAATATCTTATCTTCTTCGTATGTAGTAAGCAATACGATTTTCCATTTTTTAGTTCTTTCTTTAACATATAGCCAAGTAGTTATCATACACTTTTTTATAGCCGAATATAACCTATTGCTTTAATGTTTTCACTATTTCATTATTTAAGTAATGTATAAATGCAACTGATATTACTTACAAACTATTTCATGACCCATTTCTTGTTTTTGATTTCTTCTTTTCTCCCCCAATCACCGTCAGAATATTGAATTTGATTGTTTCTATGATCTTTGATTCTAAATATCTTATGTTCTTCGTATGTAGTAAGTAGTAAGATTTTCCATTTTTTTAGTTATTGCTTTAACATATAGCCAAGTAGTTATCATATACTTTTTATAGGCAAATATAACCTAATGATAATGATTTAATTTTTTCACTATTTCACATATTTAAGTAATGTATAACACTGCTTACAACTCAATGCATAAAAACCAGAAAAGGATCTCTATATTGTTGATGAGTTTATTATAGATTAGATCTTATAAATCGTTTTAAGTTCTTGAGTCGTAAATGCTAACAAAGCGACAATGTTATTGATGTGGTTAATGAAGACCTAAAAATGAAGATTGATAGAAAGAAAGATACTCTTCTTAATGGTGATGTGGGTAAAAATGGAAATAAAGTGTAATAGTATGTTGTCGACAACCAATTTCTTGTGTTCAACACAAAAATCGTGTATGTTGTTTAACATTTCTGAACTAAAAGTTGAGGGTCATTGAGGCTATAAGAATGTGTTTATTGCTTCCATTTTATGCAATCGGTGGCCATGTGACTACCAACTAGAAACTAAAATGAAAATTAATATAAACACTCAGTCATGACCTTCACGCCTCTTGCAACCCTTTTTGGAGAAGATCGTTTGCCACATGCTAAGAGAAGATTGGACATCTATTATTATTACTATTTTATTATTATTATTATTATTATTATTATTATTATTATTATTATTATTATTATTATTAGTATTATTATTATTATTTATTTGGACAATCTATTTTTTTATAAGTTATGAAAACTATATCAAAATTCATGGGTTTTAATCTCTATAAATACAATGTAATAGGGATATATATATATATATATATATATATATATATATATATATATATATATATATATATATATATATATATATATATATATATATATATATACTAGGTTAAAACCCGTGGAACCCACGGGTGTTAATTTTAAATAGAATTAAAAAATTTGATTATGTAATAAAATAATATATCATTAATTTAGAAAAACTTATGAATTGTAATATTGTATTTTTTAAAAAAAATAATATTAAAAATAATAATATTGGGAAATTCAATTTATACGAATAAAATATCATTTGCACTTCTAATTAAAACTCTATAAACTTATATTTCTCATATATTACTGTCACTTTCAATTTTGTTATTTATCTATAGTTAGATTTTTAAAAATTGGAAAATTTAATAAAATTGTTAGATTTAAGAAATGAAGAGTAAATTAGAAAAATTGTCCCATGGAAAAAAAGAGTCAAATTAGCGTCGACACAAAAACACATCAAACTTTAACATTAATTCCATCAAAACTAGCACATTAACTATTCTTCTGCCAGTGGGGCTTATGCAATATCTTCTCCTTGTGGTTGCTGGTAAATGACATTAAATATAAAAGGGTTAAATCATTGAATCAAATATATTATTATAATGAAAAAAACCCAAGTAAAATTTAGCATTTCCGAATAGCTTTGCCTGCCATATACATGGTCATAAAATTATGAATCATCTTATTCCCATGCCTTATATTCTAGATCTTTCTTCGATAGTTGGGTTCCAAGGATTTGGTTTAGTTTTTCTTTGACTCATATAATAAAAATAAAGGGAGTACAATGTTATATTTGGTTAGAATGAAATAAAGGTTAGATGATAAACTCACAGTTTATGAATAGAATAAAACAGTTTAACAGGAAACACATGGTTTGTGATGATAAACCAAACCAGATTGATGACCAATAGGTTCTAGATGGCCACCATAAAAAAATGACTAAAATGACCCTATCAAAATAAGCCCTTAGTCATTATAGTAGTAGTAGCTATTGTAGTTGCTAAAAGATACAATAGTAATACCTAGGTGACCACTAAAACCTATTTCCCAAATAAGGGTAAAAATGTCTTCCATTGGAATTGGGCACAGGAAAGGTCTGCCTGAAAGACCAACCACCTTTGAAAATTCTTAGGTGAAACATAAAAATCATGTTGCTTTTACCCAGCCTAAATTAATTCCTTTTGCCCACTCTTATCCCTTAGTTGGATGAAGATGCTATTTTGTTGGTCTTAGCATACGAATAAATCAAATAGATAAAAAGTAATGGACTGAAAGTTTTTTGAGTATCTAGCAAAAGAAAAGTAAAATTATCAAAGGATAAAAGAGGAATATACATTTAGGTCATTTTGAATTTCTCCTGAATCAGGGGATGTATAATGTTACCAATATTTTATAAGATATACCTCAAAGAAGGCTGACCAGAGCTAAAATACATCTAAATTTCTTTTATAAAAGATAATATCTAAATTTTTGACACTCCTTTATTGACGTCTTATTTTTTCTGAAAATAACAGCAACAGATGGAAGCTAGATACAAATTCTTTTCTTTCCAAATGAAAAGAGAACTCAATGCCTGAAATTAAAAAACCTCACCATATATAATCATATGGAAATATTAGCAAGTGTTACCATGTAAACAAGAAAACTGAAGTAGGCTTGCTTGAATCAGAGCATAAACATGGCGGTAACATGAGAACAGATCAAATCAAACTTAAATTTCCTGAGAAGCTGATGACGATTTTCAAAAATTAAAATTCTATTAACACAAAAGTCTTGACGTTCTCAATACTATGAAAAAAGAAAGGTACAAAGAAATTACCTTTGATTATGAGAAGGTGGCAAGCAGCTTGGAAGAGGTAACCGTCAACTTAGTTGCCCCGGACATCCGTCTACAACACACAACACACATAATGGAGAAACCATGATCCCTACTTCACATTAGGAAAAGAGATATTGGATACTGATTATTCCCAAATTGGAACTTGATTCGCCAGCCAAATAATTAAAACTAAAAAAAAGGAATTGAAAGGATTCAGATGAAACCTCCATGGATTTCTAAACCAAACGGACAACGTGCTATCAGAAACAACTACGATCAACAAAGTGTGGATCGGAAACCATCAGAATCGATCTCGCCAGTTTGAACTTCCTTTTCGCACATAAGCGGTGGAATTACACAACATAGATGGTTAAGACTTGGTGGCTAAAGAAATCGTCAAATGAGAGAGAGAGAGAGAGAGAGAGAGAGAGAGAGAGAGATACTGAAGAAGAAAGGCGATCCTTTAGGGTTGATATTGGAAAATCGAATCTCTATATGGGATTAAATCCCAGATTTCTGGAATTTAGGGCTGATTTATAGCATAAAAGTTGGAAAGTAGAGCGATAATGAAGGCGGATTGGTATTAAGAGGCAGAAAGGGTATTTTTGGAACTTCACATAGAAAACTTGAGCGAGAAAAATTCGCCGGGAGTGGCTCAGGAATTGCCATGTGGCAAAAAGGTACTGTTTTATTAGAATAGGGATTTGGTTGTGTAGATAATGTATTTTTGGTTGTGTTAGGTTATTGATAAATGGTTAAAACTTGATTCACTTCGTTGTATATATGATAGAGAAAGTATTTTTTTTAAATAAATGAGTGTGTTGTGACCTAAAAAAATTGAACATAAGCTAAAGGTCGGAGAGGATGATATGGACAAAGTTAGTATAAGTGATAAAAATCTTCTCTCTTTTAAATTATTTTCTAATATGTTTTTTCTTTTCTTTTTAATTATTTTTATAATTTAGTAAAACAAAATTAGGAATCTCTCTCTTATATGATCATATCCTTTTTATCCTTAACTTTTAGTTTACCGCTTTCCATACTCTTCTTATTTTTTTGAAAAAATAACAGTAACCGTAATGATATTTTTAATCCAACAATCATATTCATAAGAAATCGTTGAGTAAGGTATCATATAATTTTGAAGTCAAGTCGATGTTATTATTTTTCAATAAATTTACTGATTATCATTGTAGATATTTTTCATGAGTTTCTTTTAATTTCTTTCATGGGTTCAAGATTTAAACTTGTTGTTGCTACTATTTTAGGATATTGATTATTTGTTGAGATAAAAATATAAATGCTTACTTTTCAGTAGTAAGAGACCGTCTTAGTAATTGATATTTTGTTGGTTTAAAACTACAAGCAATCGATTATTACATTAATCATAAAGTAAATTTCCACTGTTGGGGAATAAAGATGTAAATACTCATGAGATGATTATCAACACTTTGTTGAAATTCTTCTAAGGAAGTTTAGTTTGAGTTGATTAGTTTCTATTCATAAGATTCCTTATACATTCAATTTTGATGAATCTAGTAACATATCCTACAAAGTTAGCAATTCATCTTGTTCTAGTGGCCATTGGCTACTAATTATAATATAGAAACCTAAAAAAGTCAAACATTGAATATTGAAGTTAGCAATTCCTCTTGCTGTAATGCATATTGATGAATATTGAAGATCTTCCCATTAACGAAACATAAAAGTATTGGGTACCTTCAATTAACTTGTCCAAAAGGCACTTCTGGTTAAACTTGAAGAAAAAAAACCATACCTATGATTTGATTAACTTGGAAAATATGTGCATCCTTCTAACCTAAAAAATAAAGTCCCTCCCCTTCCCACGTCATTATCCACCACACCTCTTATAAGCATGTTTGAATCTAAATCCCATCGATTGAAGATGAATATCGAAATCTTATCTCCGATTAACATAATTGAATCAATTCTAAATCCAATTGATTGTATATCTTGAGCACATCCATATCCCACATATGATTAAAATTGACACTTCTTTCTTATAAGAGTAATTGTGTAGGTTTATTCTTTAAGTGGTGATAGACAACAATTGGAGGTTACTGAAACCACAATTATTCCCTCCTACCTCTTTACATCGGAGACAACCTTCTATTAGCCCAAAATCTTTCTCTCTTGTGATTAGCCTCTATATTTTTCAAATTAAGGAATTGGGAAAATTTAATAAGAAGAACCATTGAAGATAGATGAGAAG
The DNA here is from genome assembly GCF_002870075.4 of Lactuca sativa. Classification (NCBI taxonomy): domain Eukaryota; kingdom Viridiplantae; phylum Streptophyta; class Magnoliopsida; order Asterales; family Asteraceae; genus Lactuca; species Lactuca sativa. The sequence continues at coordinate 86,076,275 of NC_056625.2, read as the reverse complement.
AAGAGAATGTTAAATGGGAAGCTCTTGTAACATCTCGAATTTCAAACCAAAATTTTCGTTTTTAAATTTAGATAAAACATTGTTCATAGAAACCATTCCATGAAAATCATAGTGTCAAATACACTCATCATCAAAATATCAGAGTGTCCCAAAAATATCCGACATCATATACTACATGCGAATATGTACAATCAAACCTTCACTTTCCAACGATCCTCAGAAGTACCTGGATCATATTTAACCAACAACTGTAAGCATGAAGCTCAGTGAGTTTCCCAGAATACCACATACAACACAACACATATAACAACTACGGGTTATCAGCAACCCTAGAGATTACCCGAAGTCTTAGTGGACACACAACACGCCCTGTGGGTTATCAACAACCCTGGAGACTACCCGAAGTCTCAGCACATATAAGGTAACACATATCACAGTAATAGCACATAGACCCAGCTGGTCATCCTATATGTATATATATATATATATATATATATAACACTACCACACATATAAGAATAAGTAAGGAGACTGACCTTGCACAAATGACTGATATAACTTACACCCAAACCGCCGGAACTAGACTCCGCCTAATAATTACACCAATTAACCCTAATTAATAATTAAGGTACTTTTTCATACTTCACTAATCCCCAACTAAAGTCTAATCCATAATTTGGGCAAAAGACCATTTTGCGAATCCTAAGATCTAAAACCCTAAAAACTTGTCAAAAAGGCATACTTGGTCAAAAGTCAATGAAAATCAACGGCGACCGTACATGCGCCGTACACTTCTCTACGTTGGGCGTTGAGCAGGAGGAGTCGGGTTCGCAACTGGCTACGTTGAGCGTAGCCAGAAGTACGCTCGGCGTACACACCAGATTCAAACATTACACTGGTCTTAATAAGTAAGACATGTATTCAAACTTCATATCTGACCATAAAGAGACATCTTAAACCATAAAGTCTCTGACTTTAAGCCTTTTCATGGCTACAAAGAGCTAAAACCCAAAACCCTAACATTTCAATTCACTAAAGACTCCATAACTCTTGCATGGGAGAAGGGAAAGGGCTAAGCTAACATTTTTATGACTCTAAACATCTTAAAACGTCTGAAAGGACATCTTATAAGTTGTGGAGTATCCCATACTCACAAAGATCCATATTTTGGGACAAAATGAACTCACATCCAAGACTAAAAAAGATCTATCAAAATAAGCTCCAAGGTTTGAACTTTATACCTTAAAAAGGTGGACAAGGAGATGAAGATTCTAGATCTAGAAGCTAGGATGCACCACAACATCTTGAATGATCTTCCTTCTCTATCAAGAACACTCAAGAATCACTTACATGCTTCAAATCTCACTAAAAAAACTAGGGGCCGATTCTAGGGTTTGGAGGGCTTGGAGGTTGGTCATAAGAAGGTCCAAGATGGATTATGATGTTTAAATAGGGGTCACAACCCAAAATATTAGCATTTGGGGAAAGCATGAGTATGACCGACGTACACACATGTATGCCCAACGTACTCAAATGTTGACTGACGCCCGACGTACGACTTTGTACGCCCAACGTAATGACCTCTCTTGTAAACTCTTAACATAAGGGCTTGGAAAAGAAAATACCTGACAACAGGTGTTACAACTTTGCTTTTTTTTCTAGATGAAGTAATGGGGCACATAATGTATACACTGATGTGTATATATATATATATATATATATATATATATATATATATATATATATATATATATATATGAGGTGTGAGGTGGGGGTATGATGGTTGTGGATTGGGTTTTTCTACTTTTTATTATTAAAATTTGTAAATAGGTAGAAAGAAAAAGGAAAAAGATATTAGAAAGGTTAATCTTTTTATATAAACCATGAACCCCCAATAAAACAAATGCAAACCACATGGACCAGCCAAGTCAAAATTCAATACCAGGACCAAAATCATAAATTTAGACAAACCACAAGAACCAAATATGTAATTTACTCAAATATTAATAATCATGAAAAGTGGGCAATAAAAGAGATTAAATTACATAAATGGTCCATATGTCGTTGATTGCAGCCCTCAATTGCTACTTCTTTACGGTGGCAAACCACCACTTGATCGACATCACTGAAGTCCAACATTATCGTATTCAGATCTTCACTATGGTTTAGACTATATTTACATTATATTATCTATACCAAATCTTAGCTTCTTGTTCATTAACTTTCTGTTTTAATTGGGCTTATTTTTCGATTTGCTCTAAGACACAATGACATCTATGTCATCATCGAGCATTACCCTATTATTAAGTCCTACTATTAGTCAATAGTCTTTACCCTCATGAATGTTTACTCATAATTTAGCTTTAAGTTATTTTTTGATGGCTTGAAATATGAATTCTGTCAAAAACATTTCTTGATATGTGCAAGTGTGTTAAAGTTCATGACCGTATCACCGGTAAATTCCAACCTCACGGTGATGATGATGAGAACTGGGAGGCCAATGAGTATATGATAAAATCTCGGTTTTATTCAACTTGTGATCCTAGTCGTTTACAAGAATATTTAGTGACAATTATAACTTGAAAGACTTATGGAACAAGCTATATGATATATTCCTTAACAACAATATGTCATTAATTCTTCAACTACAAGTGTAATTCCGAAACAAAAATAAAGGTTCTTCTTCAGTTACATATTTATGCCACTCTCTAAAAAACTTGGCAGAGGCACTTGAAGACCGTGATTCTAAAATTGATGAGGTCGAATTAGTAATGAAAATACTTTGTCACCTTCATCTTATCACAACATTTCCAATGTGATTACCAATACAAATGCATTCCCGTATTTCTTGAAGCTAAAAACATGCTTCTCATTCATGAGTCTCGCGAAGAAACAACTTATCCATTCATTGATACGTCGCTTACATCCACAAATGAGACTCCACATATATCTACACTTTAAACTCATTTCTTTTAATAATTTGGGTATTAAAATCTCTATATACAACACAAAAGTTAGAAAGTGAGTACAATTAACTAACCAATATAAAATGACTCCACTATAAATTGAATCAAATTAAAACCAAATCCAATACCAAAAGAGTCCTTTTCACTTTACCCAATCAAGATAAATATGGAGTACGCTACTACTTAATTGCAGGTTTAATGACAAAATGAATGTGGCCATGTAGGTGGTATGGGACTTATACAATCATTGGTAATTAGGTAGTATATGTTGGTGATTTGTTATCATCAATGTTATTTAAGTGTAATGGGATTACTTTTGTTGACTAAAAATGATCTTGATAAATACTAAACAAGTAAGGAAGGTGTAGAGTACACACTTGTTTAAGTTTGATCAAGTATCAAAGTATACTGTCATTTAGGGGCGAATCCCTTGAACGAACGGGGGTCCAAGGGGCAGAGCCCTTGGCTGGGGTCGAGCTGCCAGGTCAGCGCAAATTTTTTTATTTGGGTTATATTGTTGTATTAAAAATGCATCAGAAAATCCAAATTTTGAATATTTGACCCGGTTTTGACTTTGCATTAATCCTTATAGAAAACTCGGAATTGTAACACTTTTGACTGTTGAGAAAAACTGTTATATGACAGTTTTGTCAGTTTTCGGACAAGGAAGGTTTATAACTAATTTTAGTCAGTTTTTTCTGGTACTCACGAAATTACATCATCTCATTCTCTCTTTCTTTCTATTTGAATTCTCTGAGTCTTATCCAATTGAGGATTTGGGAGTACCACCCAAATACTTCGATTTGAAAATGATTATCACGATTCTCAGATTTCCAAGTGCCACTAAACCATATTTCTAACAATATATACATATGTTTTAAACAAAAAACAAAAAATATTCTTACAATAGTTGTATCACCTACCCCTCTCCCATCAATATATATTTGTGCATCATTACACATTAAAATTTTATAATTGTATCAATCATAAGATGAACTTTTTTTTTTTTTGGAGATAATTGCGTTTGTTTTTGTCAACGTTAATTATTGAATTAAAGATACAAAATCATACTAAAATTGCTATCATTATTATATATTATATATCATAGCTTGAATAGTTTACAACTAGAGATGATACTGCTTCAATTTTCAATTGAAATTCAAATCGTTGATACAAAGAGACTCCAATTGTTCACACGCTGCTTTCCCTTATATGTTATGTTAGATCTCACAATTTTCTTTTTATAAACATCGACTATGATTTGATAAGGACATAGAGTCAGTTGCTTAGTGTTTTAGGTTGAATTATAAATCTAGAACAAGTATTATATAACTCACTCATATTTTTTTTTTCTTTCAAATTCTCACAAAGTTAGTTTTGTTTTAACTAAACTTATTGTTGGTAATTTTAATGTCACATTTATTTTAATGTGATTGGAATTAATATGTGTGCCAATTTAAACTATGATCTATACAAGGTAGGTGGTGTAGAGTACACTTGTATATAAGACAACTTTGATATTGAACATTACAAAATGCGAGGGTTAAAGAAAGATCCCCTGTCACCTCAAACATCTATAGAATTTTGGATCTAGAATGCAATGGAGAAACATGATCAGAGTGAAGGAAAGTTAACAAAATATGAAAATTTTGGGTATTCTCGAAGGCAACTCAAAACTACCTTGCAACATGGAGCCAAGTTGGGACATTTTTTCTATTGTTTAATTTGCATTATTATTTTTTTCAATCTATTCAGATTTTGGATCAATCAGTATATATACTCATATTTCAATATTTCGGATCTTCTAAAGATCTCAAATAACTATATATTCTCCGAAAACATACACTATTTTGTGCCTAAAACTTTAAGTGTTCTAACAAATTATCCATAACTAATTTTTTTGTTAACCCACATATATACACAAAATATCAATACAAAAATAATACACACATGATCCTTAAAAAAACCATGTTCATTGATAATCACACACTAGACTCTTTTATTACATGAGTTAATTAAAAAAAAGATTAAATATAAAGGTCTAAATATTTGAAAACTTTGAATTTATAGGAAAATAAGAAAAATAATGAATTATTATAGTGAAAATATTTTTTATCTTTTAAATTTAAATAAATAATTTAAATAAATAAACAAATAAAAGAAACTAATAGACTTTAACTTTGGGAATTATGAAATTAAAAGGTAAGTTTATTAATAAAATTGATATCTATTTATTACTACATTTATTATAAATATTATATTAAAATATTATGTGAAATTTAATAAAATAGAAAAACTTATAAAATGAGATGTGGAAAAAAAAATTAATTCAAAATAACCACAAAATGATATTTGACAAATTGAATAAGAGTGTCACAAATGGAAAAAAAAAACCTTTTATCTATTAGAATAGATAGGCTAACGTTACATTTGAAAGTTGAAACAAGACTTACAACTTACAAGTTACATTACAATCTTACATAAACAAAACCATTCCATTCCAAAATTGATGAATCTAAAGGGCCTTTGGCTTGACGGTAAGAGTGACACTTTCAAATAAGAAGTCATGAGTTTAAGGGGTTTAAATGTCATAAGACATATGTGCTTTTAGGAATAAATTAGTTTGCCGATTAAAAAAAAAAAAAAAACTAATGTTTAAACTTTAAATTGTTGAACCGGGTTCGGCCCAATTCATACCCAAATGGCCGAATGACTAACAGTCTCATGTGAGTAGTGAGTAGTAAGGTTTCCTTATCTTTCCATTCCCCCCAATCCAATCCAAATACCAAAACTCCATAACCCCACAATAGAAAGCGATGCTTTGAATATCGTGAAGCGCATATTATTTTGCGTTCGAAATTGATGTAAGGTGTTTGAATTACAACTCACCCATTCTCATATCTCACACCCTGTTTAATATTTATTTCAAGCCAAAATATAAACAAATAAAATACTTAATTTTATCATTCCATCAAATAAATTTCTTAATGTTTAATAACTAAGATAGTAGATATAATAAACTTTTTATTATAAAGTTGTCAATCTGTCCTTTTGATGTTTATTTCAATATAATAATAAAACAATCATACATGTTTCTTTTACTAATAAAATCGTCACTTTAATATGAAATTATGAATTGTATATTTATTGTTTTAAGATCAAAACAACTATCTTAACTTTATTTTAAACTTTAGCGGAATATATTTTTTAATTAACTAATACTAATATGTAAAAAATTTACAATTAAAATTCAAACATTTTTTTCCTTATTTTGACCATCAAATATTGAGTAATGGGTTACATTATGATTATATATATAATTTAAATAAAAAAATAAAAAATTATATATTATGATTGGGGATTCAAAGGTTGCTAATTATTTATTTCATAATTTTGGAATTAATTAAATTGTAATAGCTTAAAATACGTGAAGGAAATAGGGAAAAGAGGGAAAGAGTTTACAACCAAAGATTTGAGAGAGGGTGAGAGAGAAAGAGTGGTGCAGCTCGTCGGACTATCTTCTCCTCCACCTCCGTTTCCATCTTCATAATTTCTTCCGAAAAACATCAAATCGCCTTAATTTTGTCACGATTTTGAGGAATTAGGGATTTGTGAAAGGAAGAATTAATCAATGTCGAACAACAGGTGGAACTGGGAGGTGAGTGGTTTTGAACCGAGGAAATCTCCGGCGGAGCAGCCACCGTCTGTTCCTGCTCCTGCTCCTGCTCCTATTGTTCGGAGATACTCGATCTCTACTCCGTCAATTGTAGCACATTCGGAACTCATTTCTAAACAGTCTGTTGCCACCAAGCTTCATAATTTGAAGGATAAGGTCAAGGTAAATTATCTTTACTCCTTACTAATTTAATTTTCCTTTTAATACAACTCTCAGTGCTCTTGGAATCTGATTTATTGCTTAAAATGCGTCACGGTTTTTACTCTTTGTGACTATAAAGTACTGTGCAAATGGAGTAGGCATGCCAAATGTGCTAGATTAAGGCTATGTAAGTTAACTTGCTTTAAATTAAACAACTTGGCCACACCTTTCATGGTAAAATAGAATGGACACCTGGGCAAAGTGTACCAGATTTTCACTTAATCCCACATAAGTGCAGATATCTGTAAGTTTAGTGTATGAAGAAGCATTGTAGATGGATTAATGATTAATCTACAAAATTGAGGAACTTTTGGGCCTAATATCATACAGTATTTATAGCAAATTACTTGTGGAAGACATAGTAACCACAAAATTAATAGACTTTACCCTTGCTGTTTGTGCCTTATGATTGCTATGTAGTAACTGTTCTGTTTGAATATTCACATGTCCTTTTGACACGAGTTAAATTACTATACCACATTGACAGCATGCCAAAGAAGATTATGTAGAGTTGAGACAAGAAGCCGTTGATCTTCAAGAGTACTCTAATGCAAAACTTGATCGAGTGACACGATATCTAGGTGTTCTTGCTGATAAGACCCGTAAGCTAGGTATGAATGACATTTTACTTCACTTTCTGGATTTCTTTTTACAAGATAAGTACTTTATAAATATGTACTTTGATTTGATCTTTTTCACACAAATTGCGACTCTTGTATGATTTGTAACTTATACTGCTTCCTAGTTAAGGTTCTTAAATCTTTTTCTTTTTTCTTTCCCTTACTCATTTCATTATATCTTCTTGAATTGTCAAATTGTTTTCATTCAAGCTGATACATGGTAAACACCAACAATTTCTTTGATTTCATTTTCAGATCAGGCTGCTCTTGAAGCTGAAGCTAAAGTTGCCCCACTTTTAAATGAGAAGAAAAGGTTGTACAATGAGCTATTGACTGCTAAAGGTAAGCATGATTTCTTCATGCATCTTCTATGGATTGTAGGATAACTTTGTGTAAAATATGATAAGCACATGTTTTACTGTTAATCCATCTGTAGTTCAACCCGGATACTTAATATGTTTTTTTAGTCTATAAAGTTATAGACCCCAAAATGTTAAGTTGGAAGTCTGTACTCAAAATGGAAATTGAATGGAAGTACATACCATTTGCATACAGTTAATAAATATAAGAATCATAATAGATTTACTAATAATAATAACAATAAATGAATTAACTTGTAACATTTTGTTTTCAAGATACATACCGTGATTACAGTTTGGAGTATATCATTAAGATCCGTTGTTATTAACATTTTTATGCTAAAAAATCAGCTGCCTTTAAGTTTTGTCACATAAATTTGTTATAGTGAAAAGTTTTTTGCTGTCATAAATTTAGTCATGTGTATAATATTGTTTGATAATCTCCGAAAATGTAACTAATTTTTACTAGAGCAAACAACTCTGATAAAAGAAACATATATTATCAAAATAACAATCAAATGGGTTTGGAGTCCTTCAACAAGGGCAAAGTAGTCATTTTGGTGAAAGTTCTCTTCATCTGAAATCTTCATCCATAAATTCAGGAAACATAAAGGTCTTTTGTAGAACAAGACCACTTTTTGAAGATGAAGGCCCTTCAGTTGTTGAGTTTCCTGATGATTATACTATACGAGTCAATACTGGTGATGATGCTGTCTCCAACCCTAAAAAAGATTATGAATTTGACAGGGTTTATGGACCACATGTTGGACAAGGTATACCACATTTCCATTAAACCTTTTCTTTCATGATAATTATGGTTATATTGTTTAAATAACATGATGTCATCTTTTCATGTGACAGCTGAATTTTTCACAGATGTTCAACCGTTTGTCCAGTCAGCATTAGATGGACACAATGTGTCAATCTTTGCATATGGTCAAACATGTTCTGGAAAAACACACACCATGGAAGGTTCTAGCCATGATCGAGGTTTATATGCAAGATGCTTTGAAGAGTTGTTTGATGTCTCCAACTCAGATACAACTTCAACTTCAAGATTTAACTTTTTTGTTACAGTTGTTGAGCTTCATAATGAACAGGTTACACCCTTTATTTTTTATATAATTACTTATATGGGTATGTCATTTTCTTTTAAATATACTTTGGTTTTGATACTTATCTTCTGTTTTGTAGATGAAAGATTTGCTTTCAAAGTCAGAGAGTGGTCAAGGTCAACCCAAGGTTGACCTTGTACAGGAAAAGGTTGACAATCCACTAGAGTTCTCTAAAGTCATCAAAAGGGCACTTTTGAATAGAAGTGATGACAAAAACAAGATCAATGTTTCTCATCTGTATGTGTTCAGTTTCTTGTTTTGTTTTCATTTATTCATTCCAAACAAGAATCTGAAAAGTTTTTTGGTTTGTTATTTTGCACAGGATAACCACGATACATATATATTATGACAATTTGATCACTGGAGAAAATTTATATAGCAAACTTTCTCTTGTTGACTTGGCTGGAAGTCAAACTTTAGGTCTGGAAGATAACAATGGGGATGACACAACTGATGTGTTACATGTCATGAAATCACTCTCTGCGTATGTAACTTATACTTTTTGATATCTTTATGTCTCACTGTTTGACTTTTTGACTTATTGACTATGTATGTAGGTTGGGAGATGTATTAGCTTCATTGACTTCCAAGAAAGAAGATGTTCCTTATGAGAACTCAATGCTTACAAAACTTCTTGCTGATTCACTTGGTATTCTTGATTCTGAAAATATTACATTTTTTGGAATATTTAAAACTGCCATTTTTTACATTATCTTTTGTATATTTGTCATCATAGGTGGAAACTCAAAAACTCTGCTCATTGTAAACATCTGTCCAGATGTTTCAAATTTGTCTGAAACATTGTCATCTCTAAATTTTGCTTCTAGAGCTCGAAATTCTGTATTGAGCCTTGGGAACCGAGATACCATTAAGAAGTGGAAAGATACTGTAAGTTTGTAAAAATGACTATTTTGCCCTTGTCTTTTATATTGAGGAGCCTTATTTGTGTTCTCTCATATAGGCAAATGATGCTCGTAAGGAGTTTTATGAAAAAGAAAAAGAAAGTCTTGATCTGAAACAGGAAGTTGTGGGACTAAAACAAGCACTTAATGTTGCAAATGATCAGTGTGTGTTACTATTCAATGAAGTTCAGAAAGCCTGGAAAGTTTCTTTTGCACTTCAGTCAGATTTAAAGGTTTGTGAGTTTAAAAAAATATGTATTTTTAATTTTTCATTATGTGTAAAGTTTTTCTCATTTTGTTAATGTTTTCCATTACAGGCAGAGAATATTATTCTTGCTGAAAAGAATAAAACAGAGAAGGATCAGAATAATGATCTGAAAAGTCAAGTTGGTCAACTAGTCAACCAAGTGCAAGAGCAGAAATTACAGTTACAACAACGTGATTCAACAATCGAGTCTTTACAGGTTCAAATTTGCTAATATTTCATTTCCATTATTGATTTATGATGTTATTTCATATATATGTTTATGGGGCTTTTTGTAATTTCACATTTCAGGCAAAACTAAAAAGCTTAGAGGCACAATTGAATGTAACACTTCAGTCCAAAACAAGCTTAGACTCAAACTCCACAAAAGAAGATATTGAATCTACATCTGTTTCCAAGAAACTTGAAGAAGAACTTCAGAAACGTGATGCCCTAATTGAGGTAAACTAAACACAACAACAACAATAATAATAAATAGAAATGAAAAATCCAACAATGGAGATATATGTTTTTTCAGAGGTTGCATGAAGAAAATGAGAAGCTTTTTGAGAGATTGACAGAGAAGGCAACTTCAATGGGAAGCCAGCTGGCATTAGGAGCACCACCCAAAATTCAAAACCAGGCCAATGAAATTGGAAGGTGAAATCATTATTATAGTTTCAAGATTATTCTTTTTGCGTAATTAATTTTTAACACTGTTTTGGATTTATTTATCTAACTTACAGGAATGACATTAATAACAAAGAACATACAACAACAGATGTTGTCCCTTTCTCCCCTAAAAAACCTGATGGAACTCTAGCATTGGTCAAACCTGGTCAAGATAAGATAAAGTCAACCCCAGCAGGAGAATATCTCACATCTGCTTTGAATGAGTTTGACCTAGAACAATATGATGGCCTTGCTGCTATTTCTGATGGAGCAAACAAGCTACTAATGCTGGTATAATTCACATATTTCTGAATTTTGAAACACTTTCTTGAATAAATTACATTTTTGGTCCCAAAAATGTTTTTTCTTGCAGTTTTTGTCCTTATTTGAGCTTCTTGTAACTTTTTTGCTTCTTTTTTCAAGTAAAATGACTATTTTTGGTCCTTGGGTATATCTTATTTTTACAATTTTAGTCCCAAGAAGTTTTTTCTTGCAGTTTTTGTCCTTATTTGAGCCTCTTGTAACATTTTTGGTTCCTTTTTCAAGTAAAATGACTATTTTTGGTCCTTGGGTATATCTTATTTTTACAATTTTAGTCCCAAAAAGTTCTCTTGCAGTTTTTGTCCTTATTTGAGGTTCTTGGTTTTCTTTTCAAGTAAAATTACTGTTTTTGGTCTCTGAGTATAGCTGATTTTAACAATTTTGGTCCCAAAAATAGTCTTTGAATGGGAACAAGGACCAAGATAGTTACAAAAAACCTCAAACAAGGACCAAATTTACAAGATAAATTTTTTTGGGGACGAAAATTGAAAAAAACAGCTATACTAAGGGACCAAAAATGTAATATTCCTCAACTTGTGTAAAACGTTTGAATGTTGCAGGTTTTGGCGGCTGTGATTAAAGCAGGTGCTTCACGTGAACATGAAATACTTGCTGAAATAAGAGATGCTGTTTTCGCATTCATAAGAAAAATGGAGCCACATAGAGTAATGGACACCATGCTTGTTTCCCGTGTTAGAATTTTATACATAAGATCATTGCTAGCAAGGTCACCTGAGCTTCAATCCATCAAGGTAACACACTCACCTTTATTTATCTAAAATGACATTTTTGCCCTTAAGATCATGGAAGTAATTCATTGATATTTTATAGGTTCCTCCTGTTGATAGATTTCTTGAAAAGCCTATAAGTGGAAGAAGCAGAAGTTCCAGTAGAGGCAGCAGCCCTGGAAGATCTCCTGTGAGATACGATTCAAGTTTCAAGAACGCGATAATCGATGACCATTTTCTCGGGTTTAAAGTAAATTTAAAACCAGAGAAAAAGTCGAAATTGTCCTCGGTTGTTTTAAAGATACGTGGAATTGATCAAGAATCATGGAGGCAACATGTGACTGGTGCTAAACTTAGGGAAATAACCGAAGACGCGAAATCATTTGCAACAGGGAATAAATCCCTTGCTGCCCTTTTTGTCCATACGCCAGCTGGCGAGCTGCAACGCCAGATCAGATCTTGGCTTGCCATGACCTTTGACTTTCTTTCGGTCAGTGGCGTGGATGCTGGTGGTGGGGTCACCGGTCAGTTAGAGCTTCTTTCTACCGCCATCATGGACGGTTGGATGGCGGGCCTTGGCGCTGCAATGCCGCCCTTGACCGATGCCCTCGGTCAACTCTTGACCGAATACGCAAAACGCGTTTATAACTCTCAACTCCAACACCTCAAGGTAAAAATTTCAATTCTTGTCATTTTACTTGCAACATGGACCAAAATTGTTACATGAACCACAAATAAGGACCAAAAACGTAATTTGCTTTATCAGGATATTGCGGGGACATTAGCAACAGAGGCAGCAGAAGATTCGTCACAAGTAGCAAAACTACGTTCAGCTCTAGAGTCTGTTGATCACAAGAGAAGAAAGGTAAAATGAGTAAATGACTATATTGTCCTTTCTTCAATTTACTTAAATAACGTGTTTTGTTAATGAATTGTTTTGATTAGATTCTACAACAAATGAAAAATGATACGGCACTGTTAACATTAGAAGATGGTGGATCACCTGTCCGGAATCCTTCTTCTGCAGCTGAGGATGCCAGGCTGGCGTCTCTAATTGCCCTTGATGGAATTCTAAAGCAAGTCAAGGTTGTTAGTTGTTACATTACATAATATACATACATACATACATACATATACTTTACGTATTATATAATAATATAAGTTTTTTATTTTAAAAAAAATGATGAGAATTTTGCCATGTGTTAATGTGATAGGAAATAATGAGGCAATCTGCAGTTAATATAATGAGTAGAAGCAAGAAGAAAGGATTGGTTACAGGATTAGATGATCTTTCAGCACAATTATCTTCACTTCTTGAAATTGATCATCCATGTGCACAAAGACACATTGCAGATGCTCGTCGTGTTGTAGAGGTAACTACTAACTACCCATTTTTTTTAAAAAAATATTATATTATTTTACACGAATTCTGTTTTTTTTTAGTCAATTGTGGAAGAAGATGATCAGCCGCCACAAGGGCCATCGCGGGCTATTTCCGGCGAACATTCCGGCAATGAAACGGAGGTGACACAATGGAACGTGTTACAGTTCAACACAGGATCCACATCCCCTTTCATCATAAAATGTGGAGCAAATTCACATTCAGAACTTGTAATCAAAGCAGATGATCGTGTTCAAGAGCCAAAAACAGGTGAAATTCTTAGGGTGGTCCCACGCCCTACTGTTCTAGAAAACATGAATTTGGAGGAGATTAAACAAGTGTTTGCGAAGCTTCCGGAAGCTTTATCCCTACTGGCTTTAGCTAGAACAGCAGATGGAACCAGGGCTAGGTATTCTAGGTTGTACAGAACGCTAGCCATGAAGGTTCCGGCTTTGAGGGAGTTAGTTGGGGAGCTTGAGAAAGGTGGTGGCCTCAAAGATGTTAAGTCATGATCATTGTTGTGGGCTTATGTTTATATGTTTATTAATTAATTAATATTAATATTATACTATATATATGTTATGTATGTGTGGCAAATGGCAACTTTAGGCTGTATTTTATTGCAACGGCTTAACTTGTGTTTGAGAAATCTTTATTCTCTTCTCTTTTAAATTACGTTGGTTGTGTTTCTAGACAAGTTTTAAGAAGGATTTTGTACGGAAGACGAAGTGAGAATTTGAAAATGATTTCCAATACATTCTCGTTGAACAATATGCCACCAAAATTTTGGAAATATATGAATTTTGCATCTGAATTATTATACATCATGTTTCCTTATGGTTACCCAATTTGTTTGTGGCTTGCTTTGGGATCATCATCTGCAAGTGCACACCGGTACTGCATGCCGTCATTGGAATGAAAAATAACATAGAGAAAACATTCACTTTGAGGTGCTAGCGTCTCTGTGTATGTGCATAGACTACTAGGGAAGATGTCGAGTATGCCAAGAAGGAACTAATATACGAGTCACCAAAATATGTGAAATGGTATAAACATGACAAACGTCCATGAGCAAAATCAATCTATCCATACACAACTATCCCTTGACCGTCTGTCATCTTAAAATTAAGATAAATGCATTGCATTCTAAAGATATATTCCCTCTATATAATAAAAAGGATACGGCAACCAATGAAGGACAACTAGTAGGTATCCCGGGGTCCTGCGCCACTACTCCATTTCGACTCCAAAGAGCAAATTTTGTTATTTATTTATATTTATATTTATTATTATTATTTTTAATTTTTTGTATTATGTGCAACTACAAAAATTATTGTGCAACTATTATTAGATTCAACATAAATAAATATGGTGCACAAAAAAGAAAAGAATGAGGAGATTTGTTGACTTCCAGCCTCTATATTGAATATTGAGCAATAGTGGCGACGCCTGTCGCCGCAAAAGGTACGGGTTGTCGCAGCTAATACATTTAGCGGTGACATGTCGCTACAAATGAGTCGCCGGTAATGCTTCGTCGCTAATGCACACCTCGTCACCGCTAATAGTGTATCGTCGTTGCTATTGGTTTGTCGCCACTAAAGCCTATATGTCGCCGCAAATAGCCTGACGCCTATATGTCGCCGGTAATGCTTCGTCGCTAATGCACACCTCGTCACCGCTAATAGTGTATCGTCGTTGCTATTGGTTTGTCACCACTAAAGCCTATATGTCGCCGCAAATAGCCTGACGCCGCTAATACTCCAGTGTCACTGCAAAAAGGGTTGTCGCAAAAACAATTTTGGTTTTTTTTTATTTAGCATTAAATTTATAAAAAACAATATAACATTAATAAAATCTGACAAATTTTTATAGAAATATTAATCCACACACAACCAATCCAAAATATTAATATTAATCCACAATCCAAAATATTAATCTATACCACATCATTTCATAAAATCCTAAAGTAATTCTTCCAAATTACAAAACATTTCGTAAAATCCTAAAGTAATTACTCGTCCTCATCATTTCCTTCATTGTTATCTGGTGGCGGCAATGAGCGAAACCACTATTCCAATGTTGCAGAACAGGCCGGATCCTTTAGTATTGTTTGCAGCATTTCCAACTACAAAGAAAACAAAATATATTACCAACATATCATAAGCATTATACTTTCCAAAAATTACCAAAATAAACAACTCCAACATATATAGCTATAACCAACATATCATTATAACTTTCTATTTTCCAAATACACAACATATATCATTTACACTTAAACATACATCATTATAACATTCTACTTTCGAAATACACAACATATATCATTTACTTAAACATACATCATACACAATATATCATTATAGTATTTTACTTTCCATTATAGCATTTACTTTCCAAAAATTACCAAACTACAAAATATCAACATATCAAACCATAACCAACATATCATTATAGCATTCTACTTTTCATTATAGCATTGGACTATATACTAAACAAACAATTACCAAAATATCATTATAGCATCCTACTTTTTTTCGTTTTTCCATTATATCATTATACTTTTCAACTTAAACTAACAATTACCTATGATTGTGGCGGTTCTTGTGTCACTGGTTGTTCCTGATCGTACATAGACACAACGGTAGGAGGTTTACGCCCAATGCCTATAATATGTCCTCGTCAAACACCAAATATTCTTTGAAAACAATTTTTTATATCAGTGGGTGTTAGACCGCTTGCTTTAGAAGAAGCTTGGGTTCGTTGGTTGATCTCCTGGAGTAAAGCCTTTCGTATTTTTAAAAAATAATAAAAATTAGACTACTAAATCCCTTTGATGACATAAACACTTATATGAAAGTACAAATTAACCACTTACGTATTGTTGCTCAACTACAGGACTACAATATACCCCTTGGCGATTGGAATTAGCCTTACGAAAAGCTTCGATTCTACTGATATCCTATTTAACATTAAAAATTAGATTACTTATACTTTAAATAAACATTTAAATATATCATAACTTACTTCTTTGAAACATGCATTGCTGTACGAGCTCGACCCCCCTCTGTTTACAACTACTTGTTTTGTATGGACTTCTGTGTTTGATGCCGAACGCCTTAAAAATTCTGGCGTTTGAAAATGTTCGACTGCCTTCGCCCAATTTTCACGTGACATACCGTTGGGGAGGGGGGGGGGGTTGTTTAATGCGACTGGGATATCTGCAGCCTCCCGATTTCCTTAAAATAAGAATGAGCTTTACTTTTTCGGCCTCTGTAACTTTTACAAGACTCGAATCAATGCTCCGCAACAGTTGAGCACGCTCCAGATCTAAGTTAACCTTATCCAAATCAAATTTATTCTACAAATACAAAAAAGTTAGTTAATTTATTAATAAACACAACTAAACTTAAAATTGTATCCAAGTTACCTTTAGATGCACAACTGTTGCGTTCCTTAATGCGGGGGAAACCTTGTCCCAACCAGATACGTTGAAAGGGATGTTGTTCCACAAATACCTCCCAATTTCATGTGTGAACCAGTTACCATGCTTCCCGACAGGGGAATATGTGATCTCCCTGTCGAAATCCAAATCCACGGGCTTTCCCTTGTTGATAGCTTCATTTTATTTACTTCTTTTTATAGTTTTTTTTAGTACATTCCATTCGCATTTTAGTTAATTTCCATGCATATTTTCCTCTTTGTTATTTTTATGACCATTTCGGGTACTTTCTAGTTTCTTGAGCATTATTGCAGATTTTAATGAAACTAGAGGAGCGGGAGTGTGCAGGATCTTTTGGAAGGCGATTGGACTTGAAGAGCAGTGGGGATGTCATGCTTGATAACTTTGGAGGTGATCCAGGGAGTAGGCTTGTCGATTGCTTGAAGGCGCAGAAGTGTTGAACTTTAAATTTGAAAGGGTGCGAGAGAATTCTTGAGTGTGCAAGATCGATGTTTAAGAGTTTGCGGAAGTTTTGAATGATGAGGAAAGACAAATTGGGCTTTAATTGAAGAAATATTGAAGAAAAATGGACTAGGAGCTGATTGGATTCGAACTGGGCCAATAGATTAGCTTTGGGGGCCCAAGACTTAAAGAAGCCCAAAATTCCCGTCGAAGCCCGCGACCCGCGTGAGATTACCCGCGGCCCGCGTGAGATTACCCGCGGCCCGCGTGGATTCCTGACAAGGTCATTTTCGGGATTTTACTTAGAGCTCTATATTGGGAAGGTTGGTGTGCCTCTTTAGCCTTATCTTGAAGGTCCGAGTTTGACTTGTTCTCTCTGGAGTTTGGAGTGCTTTTGAGATTTCAACCCAATAATGTTAGTATCATTATCTACCACTTTCTTACTGATGTTAGATCCAAACCCATCAGGCAATTTAACATTTCTTATAAACTGGCAAAAGATTTTGCGGTCAGGTTTCTTGAATGAGTAGCTTGCATGTGGTTTAGTGAAATTGTTACCCTTTTTCATTTGCAACCATTGATTACGTCGGATATTCAGACTTTTCAAGTCCTTAAGTGCATTTGATGTGTCTTTACTCTTGTCATTCATCATAGAAGTACCCAAAAGACTTTCACCCACATTTGTCTCGACATGCATCACATCTATGTTGTGCTTCAGCTGTAGAGAAGACCAACATTAAGTCACTAAAAGTATGTTGCTATTAATTTGGTTTTATAATTAATTTAATATTTTCTTATTTGTTATTATTTTAATTTTTTAAATTAGTTTTTTTTATTTTAATATTAATATTAACTTGATTTTAAAACTAATTTAATTTGATTTTACAATTGATTTATTATTTTTTATTGATTTTTTTAAAAATTAATTTAATTTTATTGTATAATTAAATTAAAATTACTAGAAGTACGTTGCTATTAATAACCTAATTAAGCTAAAGTTGTAATGACCAACATTAAGTCACTAAAAGTATGTTGCTATTAATTTGGTTTTATAATTAATTTAATTTGATTTTATAAAGGTAACTTAATTTGATTCTAAAGGTAAATTAATTTGATTTTCTAATTAATTTAATATTTTCTTTTTTGTTATTAGTTTAATTTTTTATACAAATTTTATTTATTTTAATATTAATATTAACTTGATTTTAAAAATAATTTAATTTGATTTTAACATTAATTTATTATTTTTTTATTGATTTTGTTAAAATTAATTTATTTTTATTCTATAATTAAATTAAAATTACTAGAAGTACATTTCTATTAATAACTTAATTAAGCTAAAGTTGTAATGACCAACATTAAGACTCTAAAAGCGTGTTACTATTAATTTGGTTTTATAATTAATTTAATTTGATTTTATAAATGTAACTTAATTTGATTCTAAAGGTAAATTAATTTGATTTTCTAATTAATTTAATATTTTCTTTTTTGTTATTGGTTTAATTTTTTAAACTAATTTTATTTTAATTTAGTATTAATATTAACTTGATTTTAAAAATAATTTAATTTGATTTTACAATTAATTTATTATTTTTTATTGATTTTTTTTTTAAAATTAATTTATTTTTATTCTATAATTAAATTAAAATTACTAGAATTACGTTGCTTTTAATAACCTAATTAAGCTAAAGTTGTACTAACCAACATTAAGTCACTAAATGTATATTTCTATTAATTTGGCTTTATAATTAATTTAATTTGATTTTATAAAGGTAACTTAATTTGATTCTAAAGGTAAATTAATTTGATTTTCTAATTAATTTAATGTTTTCTTTTTTGTTATTAGCTTAATTTTTAAAGCTAATTTTATTTTATTTTAATATTAAAATAAAATCTATTTTAAAACTAATTTAATTTGATTTTACAATTAATTTATTATTTTTTATTCAATTTTTTAAAACTAATTTAATTTTATTCTATAATTAAATTAAAATTACTAGAAGTGCGTTGTTGTTAATAATCTAATTAAAACAAAAGTGGTAATGACCAACATTAAGTCACTAACAAAATTAGGAACTTTGAAACCATATAAAATATATTACTAGAAATAAGTTGCTATTAATAACCTAATTAAGCCAAATGTATACATCCAATTTGCATATTCCAATTTCATACAATTAAGCCAAATGTATACATCCAATTTGCATATTCCAATTTCATACAATTAAGCCAAATGTATACAAATTTATACATCTAAATACAAAATCAAACAAATGTATATATACATCCAATTTCAATTTCATGCCATATTTCATTTTTAAGCCAATGTGGTATAAACATAAATTAAAAAAACATACACAAAATGCACAAACACTTCCTACAAATCTGAAAAAGCATATACAATCCAACAAAATGCACAAACACTTCATATCTCAAAATACAAATATAATCACTCAACAAAATTGAAAATTACTAACAATTTATCATCCAAATGGAAACCAAAATAGAAAAATAATAGGAAATAGGAGGAATTCGACCTTGAATGTGGGCAATTTTGGAATTGAGCTCAAGGTCGTTGGTTTTGGAGGTTTTGGGGGAAGTTGTAGCGGTCTTGTGGCGGCAGGAAGGGCTAGCACCAGTTTTTAAGTTCGTCCTCCACCTAGTCGACTCGTCCAAGTGATGGAAGTCAGAAGCAGGAACAGAAACGAGAGAGAACAGAAAAATGTCACAGAAAAGGAAGTTGGAAAAGGTTATCTGTAAAGGGCATTAGTGGCGATGGGCAATAGCGGCGACACAAATGTATTAGCAACGACAATATGGCAATAACGACGACACCTTGGAGGGAAAACTCAGTGCATTTTCGCTTTCCTCTACAACCCTTCGATTGGAAACAAATCGGACGGATGAGGGTAATTTGACGCTGGTCGCTGTTGGTAGTTTAGCGGCGACGTAGGGCAATAGCGGCGACATGTAACACATAAATTACATGTTGCCGCTATTGCCCTATGTAGCCGCTAAAGACGTCGCCGGTAATGCACATTTCTTGTACTGTATCTACAAGCCCAAACCAGAACAAAAAAAAAGAATAAGAAAAGAAATAAAGAATAACAAACCTGTCAATAACAACTTTCAAGAAATGCTTATGTTGACTAAACTGTTGGATTAGTGTCTAAGTCCATAACTATTTTGGTATGTACTTGACCCGATTGTGTATGGTCATTTTGGGTTGCCTTCACAATGGTGACTAGACAGGATGATTGTTGAGGAGAGAGGCTGGTTTATTGTTAAGAATAATAAATTAGGGTATAAATATGATTTGTTAATATATTATATGAATAATATATTAATTTGAAATCATATTATTAATTACTATTTAATCAGAAATTAATTTAGAATTAATTTTGGGATTAAAGGAACTAACTGAAAGTGTAGGGGCTATTTTGTAATTATTCAATAGTTGAGGCTTTGGGCCATTGGATCACCTTTATTAAGGCTTGAACGAAAATCATAGAAGGATCTAGGAGTTTTCGTCCAAGGGCTTAAGGAAAGGAGTCCATGGACTTGCTTAGGCCTTAAGCTAAGGGATTAGAATTTACACCTTGAAACCCTAGTTAGCCTTAAGTATAAATAGCACCCTAAGGCATTAAGATTTCGTCCAAGCCTTGGGAAACCCTAAAAGGGACGAAATCTAGGGCAAGATACCCTTCTCTCCTCTCTCCTATATTCATCCTTTCACCTAGTGTGTTTGTGAGCCATTAGAGGTACTACACTTGTGGTACTTGCTTTCAAGAGCTAAGGAAATTCAAGGAACTAGTTATTATTGCTATATAACAACAAAAGGTATGTATTCTATTTTTATATATGAATTTCAAAAATAATAGTAGCATGCCAGGTTTCTTTTTGTGTTCATAAAGTTATATAACTAATAGTGAAAACATAGATCCAATTCTAGGGTTGCATGCACACATAGGATTGTTTGTATAAAACCCATCATATACTGCTCTTTGTTGAATGATGCACACGTTGATTTGTTGAATTCCATCAATGGATGTTTTCCTTTTTAATTGATTATGTGATTTTTGGTTATTTTCATCAGGGTTCTCTTTCTGATAGCCTAAGGAAGGACAATTATAATTTACTTAAGCAAGAGGAAAAAGATGGGGAAAGTGGCCGAGGAGGAAGGGATTAATAGGGGCGGTAATTTTATAAAATATTTATTTTAGTTGATTAATGACAAAAAAAAAATAGAGAAGGGCAATATAGTCCTTTTAAGCCTATAACACGGACCAATCACGTAACAAAACCAAACTAGAAGGATGGTCGTAGTTAAAAAATAATTTAGGGACCAAACACGTAAATTAAGCTAAACCACAAGGACCATTCATGTAATTTACTTTAGAAGCAATGGCAAGTAACTTTATGTTTTTTGAAATCTGTGTATTCTAACAAAAGAATAAGTTTATTTTTCTTTTGTCATGTGTCATCTTATTAAGCTTCCTAGTTAATGTCAAATCAATTGTTAACCTATTTATTTTCCATTTCAAATTACAAAATTTAAATTTTCCATTCTAATTAAATTAAATTAATAACATTAGAATAAAAATTAAAATAAAATTAATACAGGTTATAAAGTGATATAATTTCACGTATTTATTTAAATCAACGATTATATATATATATATATATATATATATATATATATATATATATATATATATATATATATATATATATATATATATATATATATATATCTTAATGAATAATTTATTTAAAATAATTGATTAAAAATTTTGAATTTTTACCATGGAAGTTTAATTACATTTATAACCGTGGTTCCCGTGAGTTATAAACTAGTTCAAAATATAATAACTCTTTGGCTAGAATTGATCTGGTAAGTATATTTTCTTTTTGATAAACCTCAATTTAATCGTAATTTGGGACTTTTAATATAACTTTTATATCCTTGCACAAGTATTGCTTCCATTAACTATAACAATAGTCATTGGGTGACCGATGCATTGGACTTGAAAAATGGACTTCAAATATTTATAATAACATGTTTTTGGAGGGTTATAAAGAGAAAACTCTTGGAAAACTTACAGCATTTATAGCCTATTTAAACGGCTACTTAAAGTAATAGATTATTGGCAAAAGAATGGATGGGAACTCACCAATGTGCACAATCGTGATTGAGGTATTTTTGTTTGTATGTGGTTAGAGACCGCTGAGTTGCGGTAGAACAGTGGCAATGAAATCGAATAAAGGAGAATATATATTTTCCAAGATTTGGGCTTATCATAAGCTAATGGCTAGGAAATCTGGACGTGGTGAATAGTGATGCATATACATTTTCACTTTTTGTTATACAAAAAAGATAGTCATTTAAAATTTTCTGTTGATGTTATATTTTTTAACAACTAGCTGTATTTTCCGCATACAGCGATATTAATCCATTTTGGCACAACTTTTAATACTTTCTTAGTATTAGTAACCAATTTGATACTTTCTTCCATCTCTCCAAAGAGATCCTTACACGTGCATAACTAGTCTGACTCCTTCTTGAGTCCATTTCTTTGTCTTTTTCAACGTCCGTTATAGTTTCAAAAATATAATTAGGCATTTTAGGCGGACACGGTCCACCATGACTGAACTCCGGATGATATGAGTCGACATCAAAGAATGTGTTAAGAATCTTAAGATCGAAACAATATAACATTCTTTGTATTCATGATTATATTGATGAGTTTGAACCATAAGAACTTTCCTATGTGCACATGCAAACCCTAATGCTTAGATCTAGGTTTCTCTAATTGAACATGCAATGTATCTATGGTTTATAATTCTAGATCTAATGTAAACAATTGAATCATAACATATGAAATCGGATCTAGAAGAATACCTTAAGTTGCTTGCTTGAAACTTCTTGTTCTTGGAGCTTAGAGTCACAATTGTCACTCCTCTAATGGCTTACAAACACCAACTAGCAAGAGGATGATCTTGAGAGAGAGAGAGAGAGAGAGAGAGAGAGAGAGAGAGGAGGTGAGGAAATCGGCTCTAGGGTCTCTTTCTTGCAAGAGTGGCCGATTTCCCTCACCCATGGGGTCTATTTATACTATGAGCTACTAGGGTTACATCCTTAACCCTAATTGAATAACTTAGGCCCTAAGCAATCCAAAGATCCTTCTAGATATGAGGCTTGGACGATTTTAAGATATCCAATCCCTAAAATCCGTCCACCCTAATATCCATAAGGATTCATAGCCCAAAAACACAACTATCATACATTTGACAGTTTATGCCCCTTTATTCAATTAACCTCTTTAAGTCACAAAATTAATTCTTAATTAATTTATGACTTATATCCATCAAATAATATTATTATTCCTTTAATATATAACTCTCATAATATATTAATAATAATATCTCTTTTCTCTTTACAAATCACCTTGTCAAGTTGTTATGGTGAAGGCAACCCAAAATGACCATGCACAACCGGGTCAAGTACTTACCAAATATAGTTACAGGCTTAGACACTAATCCAACACATATAACTTTGTACAAACGATGCTTGCAAATCCTTTCCCTTTTAAGGCTATCTTGGATCGAATAACACACCAAATTAATTTTTTATGGAGGAGATAGGAATCTGATAAATAAATTGCTAGACAGACGTAGCATCGATAGACACAAAATTCGTGAGGATATATTAATTTCACGAGCGTCATTTGTTGTTGTATTTTTGTGGTTGTTGGTAAAATCATACTGGCCGAATCATTCATGAGGCATTTGCACATTCACGTAACATGCAATAATTGTATGAACTATGAAGGTAAACAATACAATGACAACATACCATGAACCTGTAGAATGATATCATTCTCATATCATGTAAACACGAATACAATAGTGTACATATATAGAAGATACATAGAGCCACATGGGCCTAAAGCCTATAAATATACAAATATATGGGCTTATACAATAAGTGTACACTAACATCCCTCCGCAGTTTGATCGGGAGGATGATTCAGAACATTCAAATTGGTCTTAAAATCCTGAAAAAGATGAGATGGAAGCCCTTTGGTGAAGATGTCAGCCTACTGGGCGGAGGATGGAACGTGAAACACACGAACTAACCCACGAGCAACCATATCACGCAAAAAGTGAATGTCAATCTCGATGTGCTTAGTACGTTGATGTTGAACAGGGTTTGAGGACATGTAGACTGAGCTGATGTTGTCACAGTAGATGATGGTAGCTTTCTGTGGAGGACACTGCAGCTCTCGAAGAAGATTGCGAACCCAACAAGTTTCGGCTACAACATTGGCCACCCCATGATATTACGCCTCTGCACTAGATCGAGAGATGACACTTTGACGTTTCAAAGACCATGAAATAAGGTTATCTCCAAGGAATACGCAATAACCCAAGGTAGAGGGACGAGAGACCGGGCACCCACCCCAATCAGCATCAGAATACGCGATCAGATCAGAAGAAGGAGATACGTGAAGTTGAAGACCATGATCAAGAGTCCCTTTAACATAGCGAAGAATACACTTGAGAGCATGAAGATGAGGCTCCCGGGGATCGTGTATGTAGAGACAGATCTGTTGCACTGAAAAGGCAATGTCTGGATAGGTGAATGTGAGATACTGAAGGGCTCCAGCAAGGCTGCGATACAGAGAAGGGTCTGGAACTGGGTGGCCATCGACGCTTAACTTATGATTCGTTTCACTGGAGTGCGGGCTGGGTTACACTGGAGTATGTGAGCTCACTCTAGAATCTCTAAAGCGTATTTCTTTTGAGAGAGAAATAAACCATGTAGAAAACGAGTGGCTGAGATACCTAGAAAGTAGTTGAGAGCTCCGAGGTCAGTCATGGAGAACTCTTGACTAAGTTGGGAGATAATCCACTGTAAGAGAGTTGTGGAGGAGACTGTGAGAACAATATCATCAACATATAAAATGAGATATGTAGTATTAGAGCCATGATGATAGATGAATAGAGAGGAGTCCGTCTTGCTGTGCTGAAAACCCATATGAAGGGCATGCTGAGCAAATCGTTGATACCATGCCATAGGAGCCTGTTTGAGACCATAAAGAGATCTCTGTAGATGACAGACATAATCTGGATGTTGGGTGTCTCGAAAACCTGGTGGCTAATGCATATAGACTGTCTCTTGAAGGTGACCATGAAGAAATGCATTCTTCACATTAAGTTGGTGAATGGGCCAGTGTCGTGATACTGCTAGACTTAGAACAGTATGAATAGTGGCCGGTTTAACGACCGGACTGAAGGTCTCATCACAGTCAATACCAGGTTGTTGACTGTGACCATTAGCTACTAAACGAGCTTTATAGCACGAGAGAGATCCATCTTCATTGAACTTTTGCTTGAATAACCACATAGACGGATCATATTGGTGCCAGTTGGACGCGATACTAAGACCCAGGTGCCATTTGAAATAAGTCCATTATATTCCTCATGCATGGCTTTTTGCCAATTTGGATCTTTCAAAGCCTGTAAGTGTGACCTCGGAACAGAGGAGATAGAGGAGGAGTGAAGGTTAAGGCGATGGGTAGGTTTGAAAATTCCGCTTTTAGAACAAGTATGCATGTGATGAGTGGGCGGAGGGGGAGGAGTGGGAAGTGAATCCTCCATGGGTAAATTATGGTTGGATGGAGGAGTTAGGTCAGTAGTGTGAGTCGTGGGTGGGATATATGATGGATGAAGAATTTGACGGGCTATGGGTGAGACTTCTGTGTCAGAGAGAAAATCATAGGATGGAGGTTCGGTGGGAGTAACCGAACCGTAAGGGAAGATAGTCTCATCATACATGCCTAACAGATCATCAATCATAGCATCATCCTATACACTAGGATACACATCTAACAGATCACTACACATATAATCATACGATAACCAGGATAATAATCCAAAAAGGGTCGGCTTTGGTGCCTTCGACCCTGTTAGTATAGTGAGGAAAACTCACCTCACAATGTCGAACTGAATTGAAAACCTCTGGCTACTGACTCACTGAAAATCCCTAACTATCACAATAAATGAACATTAATCAACAGTTGGAATATCAATCTTGGCTAAGGGCCCAAACATAAGGTAACCGTCCATTACCCTTTCCCTAATTTGGGCCAAGGCCCACCTCCATATCCTTGATCCAAAGGTCCAAATATATAAGGCCCATAATTGGCCCAATTTCCCACATTGGGCTCAACTCTTTACCTAGGCCTCATCCTAAGGTCCATTTCCGTCATTGGCCTAAGACACTTCTATTCAGAAAGTCTAGCAAGGGCCTAAGCCAAACTGGCCCAAAGATAGCTCAAATCCGAAGCCCAAAACAAACTAGGGTGCGTATGCCAAGCATACCAAGCATACCAAAGATAGCTCAAATCCGAAGCCCAAAACCAACTAGGGTGCGTACACCAAGCATACCACTTCAGTACGCTCAACGTACCGAGTCCTTGGCTGTACGCGCTGTGTACTCTATATTACACCCAGCGTACAAGCATATTAAGCACCACTTCCATTAAGTGCCTAATACTTGATATTGTAATATCCAATCAGTTTGAACAGATTTGAGTTTAGTAGAGAATTGACGTTCAACCATTTTTACAAAGTGTGTAAAAACATTGAAGACATCAGATTTACGTTTTAAAGGCAACAACCGCATGAATTTGGAGAAATGATCAACACATAAATGAAAATAAGAATGGTCATCAAAGGAGGGCACGGGTGCGGGACCCTAAACATCAGAAAAAACAAGGTCTAAAACATGAGTGCTTTTATAAGAAGAAGATTGCAAATTAAGTTCGGAAGACTTGCCAATAAAACAAGCATTACAAAGAAAATCAAATTTTTTATTGGAAACAGGTAAACAATATCTAGAAAGTATAGATTGAAAAAACTGATAGTGAGGATGTCCGAGACGTTGATGCCATGTGGTCGTGCTTGCACGAGTTGTAGAGAAAGTGAATTTGGGGCATGGAAGAGTTGCGGAAAGCTTTATTGAATAAAGGCCTTCGTCACCTGGACCCATGAGGAGGATAGTGTGAGTATTCGAATCCTTGATAACAAAAAAGAAGCGTGAAATTCAAAATAGACATGATGATCAAGGCAAAATTTTTGGACATAAAGAAAATGTTCCTTGATCTTAGGGGCATGAAGGATGTTGTCTAGGTGAAAAGTTTTGGTAAGTGAGTAAAGTTTTGAAAAATCAATGTGAAGGATAGGAAGGGCCTTACCATTGCCAACATGAAGATTGTCATCACCATAGTAAGATGTGGCTGAAGTGAAACCTGTCATGTATGGTGCCACATGATTGCTAGAACGTGTGTCTGGAAGCCAAGACATAGAGGCGGTGGTTGAGTGATTATTTGTATAGTTTGCGGATGGTTGTTGTCTTCCCCGAATGGTGGACAGATCGCGGTTTGGGCATTGGGATGGAATATGACCAATCCCACACCTATTACAAGTGCCATACATGGTGTTTTCGTTAGAAGCGCAATTGAACTGATTTGAATTTCATTGTCCTCCTCCGTGATTACAATTTCCACGTCCACCGCGGTTACAAGACCTACCTCGGTTTCTGTTGTTACTAGGAGATCCATAGTTGTTTGTGTAATATGCTTGAGGAGTCTATGTAAATGATGCAGTAGGCATAGGCTGGAGTTGAAAACGAAGATGAGACACAAGATGTTGTATGGATTGAATTGTATTTGTCGTAAAAGAGCTCTGGTGGTTGTGTTGACAGCAAAGGCTTGAGCCGGAGGAACCTTGGAAACTAGTTTCTAAACCAGAAACTCATGATTAGCCAAGAGGGTTGGACGTTCATAGAAGACGGTGGTAAACTTCCTGAAAAAAGACTTTATTTGACTCCATTGTACTCATCCCAAAGACCTGTAACAACTAACATAACAATATCTTTGTTTGACATCGGCTGTCCAATATTAGCAAGAGCAGCAACATACTCTTGTTCTCTAGTGAGACAGGCAGCGTAAGTCTCATCACCCTTAATTTGTATATTTAACAATTGTGTTTTTAACAGAAATTCCCTTGATGACGTGTTAGGCGCATAAGCACGTTCAAGGGTTAGCCATAGATCACAAGAAGTTATACCTTGGACATGTTGGAATGATGCTTCTGATATGGTTGATATGAGAAGCATACAGACATGTACATAATTTGAGATCCATATTGAATGACTAGGATTGGATGTAGCGGTAATGGGATCTCCTTCTTTACCTGGTGTTACCAAAGGTGTAGGGCATGAGATTGTGCCATCAACATAGCCAAAAAGATTGTTAGTGATGAGAAACGGTTGAATCGTAGCCTTCTAATATCCATAGTTTATATGAGAAAGGGTGAAACCAAAATTATGGGAGTTGTGAGATGTATTTTCTGCTGAAGAGAATGCAGTGAGAGTAGTCATGATGAATATAAGTAGCAGAAAAAGGTGGTGGTAGCAGGTGGTAGGCGGCAACAGCAGCGAGGCAGGTGACGGCTGGATTAAGGTAGGAGGTGCCGATTTTTAGAGAGAGGATTATTGGCTCTGATACCAAGTTAAACTTGGTAATTGTATATTGTGTTCATTAAGGGAAAATATTACAAAGTATATATAGATTACACATTTACACATAGGACCTTCTAATATAAACATTTATCTAACACTCATCCACCTAACCAAGCCAAGGCCAACATGGGTACCAATTTTACCATATTTGTAGATTATGAAAATTTCTCAAAACTCACTCAATATCAAATAACTTCCATTTATCTACATTTGAACTTAGGTCCAAATACTATTAATTGGACCATTTTATCCTTTTGTTAAAAATGGATTTATGCATGAAATAAACTCTGGCAATGAAAATAACTTACTAAAATAACTTGGCCTTGTTTCAAATAAAAAGAACTTGGCTACTGTTGTAAATAAAAAAATATGTTGCCATTTATATGATTTTTATGGATATTTGTTATTTATTTCATAATATGTATAAACATTACCTAAAAAACACCATCCGGGCATGTATTGAGCATCAATTAAATGAAATGAGTCGCATTATTTCACAAATGACTCATTCCATTTTCTAAAGAGAAATTTTCTTTCCAACAGAATATTAAACTGTTGTTATGCTTCACTAGAAAAAATATCACAACCTGCAGGTAAATTTTGATTTTGAAGTTCAATTTGTGGCTGAAAAAGAATATACTTGTTTTTTTCTTAATTAACTGCATAATTTAAAATTTATCCAATCAGTTAAATTAAATTGCTTTTGTATATGAAACAAATTTTTAATAGAAAACAGTTTTTGCAGTAATATTAAAACAGATGGGAACCTTATAGTCTCATATTAGTTTCACTTTGGCATTTCCACGAAAAATGCATGCATTATTTATGCATTAGAAACAAATAAGAATAAAGAAGCAAAGGAATTGAGAAATACCTTGTAACAGAATCCACAGAGGCCAAATCAAAATCGAAAAGCTGCTTTTTGCTGGTATTGGTGTTTTCGTTGCTTTTGATTCAGAAAAAAATGCATCAACCCAAAATTTTGAAAGACCATCTACAATAAACAACAAAATAAACATAGGAAATTATAGAAATCTAAAGAATTTAAATACCAATGGGCCAACGGCCTAGCGGTAAGGAGTGACTCTCTCATATGAGAGGTCATGGGTTCAAGTCTTGGTAGAGACATATGTGGTTATTTAGGAGTAGATTAGTTAGTTTTCGTTAAAAAAAGAATTTAAATTATAGAGTTTGTGGTTTCTCGGGTTTCTCTTGAAAAGCCTTAAACTCCCACTCTCTTTTAACAAAACAAACTGAAAGTGCTTGTTTGGTGGTGAAGATGGAACATGGTGAGAGACGAAAACACACATAAAAATGGTCTATTTCTTCTGCAAAGTAAGGTTTAGGGTTCGCTTGCTGAGAAAATTGGTGGTCTCGTTGTCAATCCATGTATGGAATGAAATGTAGTAGCAGTGGATAGAGTAACGACTTCAAGAGTTCCGCAAGAAAAGTAAAATCTGAAATGTAAAAAATCTGAAAACCCTAAATCACAGGCTTAAAGCAACCATAAAAATGAATCGAAGAAAAGAACATAAGGAGAACGACAAACCAAATGAAGAACGAAATAAGTGAAAGGAATTGAGGAATGAAAGAAGTGAAAGGAAATACAATGATGAAAGTGAAAGAAGGGGGGTAGATATAAGCACAATTTTAGAAGTGATGGATTAAGGGAACAACCAATGAACGTCATGTACAAAGGCTATAAGGATGTTACGACTGAAGCTGGTGGAGAAAACATAACCAGTTAGAAAGAATGGAGAAGAGGATTAAAGTTGTATTTGAGGCGGTGAATGGTTAAACTTGATGGGTTTTGAGCACTATAACAATCCTATGGTGCACATACAACCCTAATGCTTTGGATCTATGTTTCCTCAAGTTATACATGCAAATTTTTATTTTTCCAAAGCATGAACCCTAACTAGCATACAATATAGAGATTTACAACATAAAACAAGTTAGATGAATACCTTTTTGTTGTAGCTTGTAGAACTTGGTCTTCCAAGAGCTTATTACCTCAAGTGTGATACCTCAAATGAGTCACAAACACCAAAAGCAAGAGGAGGCTTATGAGAAAGAGGTTAGGAAGCACTAAAATCGGTTACGGTTTCACCTTGGAAGTCTTTTCCGATTTTAGGGAGATTGGGGTTACATTTATAGTGTGAAATTCCTAGGGTTTCATACATAAAACCCTAATTTACCTAAACCTTTAGCTATTCCAATGATCCATATGATAGGCTCTTTGGACTAACTCTTCATGGACTCTCACATAAATTTAGCCCATCTCTAATCAACATGGATCATTAGCCTAAACTATAAGTATTGCTGATTTACCTAATTAGTCCTTATACATTTAATCAGTCTCATTTGATCACTAAATTAATTTCAAATTAATTCTTGATCAATACTAATTAAATAATATGATTTCTCAATTAATATATTATTCATATAGTATATTAATAAATCTCAAATAACCTCTTTCTCAAATATTCATCCTATCAAATTGCTCCGGTAAAGACAACCCAAAAGGACCATGCTACTATCGGGTTAAGTACATACCAATTATAGTTATGAACTTAGACACCTAATCCAACAAAACTAACCCTTTTGGTTACCCGATGAACAGTACCCGAGTTAGGTATTGTTCATAAGGGGCTTCTGTTTATATATATATATATATATATATATATATATATATATATATATATATATATATATATATATATATATATATATATATAATGCAATTATAAGCAGCAAAAAAAGGTCATTCAAATTGTCAAAGTTTACAATTTAATTATTAAAGCAGCCGATTGTTTGTTTTTTTTTACTATATTTTTAGGCAAGATTTTGATTATATAGATACAAAACGCCTAGTATTAGACAAAAACAATATCGGTTTCCTTTATATGTTCTTGCACATAAAACATAATATGCAATTTAATTTATATGAAATTCTACAAAAATATCAATTAAGTTGAACTTGAAGGCAGACATAGAATATAAAGTTGCCTAGTCAATTGCCTACTAGCTGCCTCATCTAAATCTTGGTCAATCCTTGGCCAATTCTTGGTCTTTCATCGGACACAAAGTAAGTTCGACCATCTGCTGCTTATTTAAAACTAATGAAAATGTTACTTATTTAAAACTAATGAAAATGTTATTTTTTAATGTTACATTAAAAAGTTACATTTTCATTAGTTTTAAATAACCGACAGATGGTCGAACTTATTTTGTGTCTAATACATTAAAAGTAACATTTTCATTAGTTTTAAATAACCGGCAGATGATCGAACTTATTTTGTGTCTAATGAAAGACCAAGGATCGACCAAAATTTAGATGAGACAATTAGGAGACAATTGACTAGACAACTTTATATTCCACTTCCGTCCTCAGGTTCAACTTAATTGATGTTTTTGTACAATTTCATATAAATTAAATTGCATATTATGTTTTATATGCAATAATATAAACGAAACCAATATTGTTTTTGTCTAATACTAGGCGTTTATCTATATAATCAAACTAGGTATGAGACCCATTTATCAAATTATTTGAGAACTTTGAATTTATAAGAAAATAAAAAAATAATGAATTATTATAATAAAAATGTTTTTTTATCTTTTAGATTTAAACAAATAATTTAAGTAAATAAAATAAACTAATGAACTTTAATTTTGAAAATTTTGAAATTAAAAGGTAAGCTCATTAATGAAATTGATATATATTTATTGTAATTATTATATTAAATATTATGTGGAATTTAATAAAATAAAAAAAGAGTAAATTACATGAATGGTCCCTACGGTTTGGGGTAATATGCACGTTTGATCCCTAACTTATTTTTTTAACTCGTAAGGTCCCTATTGTTTATTTTCGTTGCGCGTTTGGTCCCTACTATTTGTTTTTGTTACACGTTTGATCCCTATCTTACCTAAAAAGACTGTTATTTAAATAGTGAAAAATAGTGGGGTAGGTAAGATAAGGTGAGGGGTGAAATTGGAGGTGTGTTTATTTAAATAAATCAAAAAATCAAGGGCAAAATAGTCTTTTTTAGGTAAGACAGGGACCAAACGTGTAACAAAAACAAATACTAGGGACCTCCGAGTTAAAAAAATAAGTTAGGGACCAAACGCGCAAATTACCCTAAACCATAAGGACTATTCGTGTAATTTACTCTAAAAAAAACTCATAAAATGACATGTGGAAAAAAAATTAATTCAAAATAAGCATAAAATGATATTTGGCAAATTGAATGAGAGTGTGATAAGTAGCAAAAAAAACTTTCATTTATTAGAGAGGAGGATATATATATATATATATATATATATATATATATATATATATATATATATATATATATATATATATATATATATATATATATATATATATATAGGAATGAGTTCTATGGAAAACAAATAACTAGGGCAACATCTACCGGAACCAATAATCAAATGACACGTATCAATTTCTTTTTTACAAGTAATGTATTGTGGAAGTTATTGTGGAAGTGATGTGTTGTCATGTTTTCATTGGTTCAAATATGTGTTGCCCTAATCATTCATTTTCCATATAACTCTTCTCTCTCTCTCTCTATATATATATATATATATATATATATATATATATATATATATATATATATATATATATATATATATATATATATATATATATAATTGACTTATCGATATAACATAGAGACCGCATTCCTATGCCACTGCAAGAATTTGTTTTATTTATAAACATCTTAAAATCTATAATACATAATAAAATATAAATATGATGTTATTAATTATTAGATAATTCAACGGTTGAATTATTATAGTTACTGTGTGAAATAGAGAAATATAAGAATTCAGTTGAGCAACATAAACATTTTTCCATTCGACAGACTGTGATGATTTATATTAACACTAAAGTGGTAAAATAGTAGACATGATATTTGTAAAAATTCCGACTAGTATTTGATTAGTTTTTAGATTGTACTTCAAAATATTTAATATTTTTTTAGAAACATCAAAATCGCACATATATAAATTTGCTAAATTAAAAAAAAACAATTTTTTTTATAGAAATCTTAATAATTATAAATAACAAAACATAAACTTGATTTTATTAATTATCAGATATTATAACTGTAGAATTGTTACAATTACTGTGTGTTGCAAATAAAGAAATATAGAAATTCAGGCGAGCATCATAAACAGTTTCGCATCCAACAGACCGTGATGATCTGTTTTGACGCCAAAGTGGCAAAATAGTAGACACTGTATATGTTATATGTAAATAGATGTTGCTAGAACGAGTTAAAAACTCTTAAATTAACCGGTCGTTAAAATTATAAATTTAAAATGATAAAATATATCATAGTAAAAATAAATTTTATTGAAAATGAAATTAAATTTATAACGATAAAATACAAAACGTTAACATTTTAATATATATATATATATATATATAATAATAATAATAATAATAATAATAATAATAATAATAATAATAATAATAATAATAAGAATAAGAATAATAATATTAGTATATATAAGGTAAATGCCACAAAAAACACTTTTTTTATACATAAATTCGATTTTGACATCGTGTTTTTTTTTGTGTCAATTTTCACATTGTGTTTTCCAATTTGTTACAATTCTGACCACTTGACCGGTTAATCAGGTTGCATGCTGACGTGGCATGATGACATGTTAGTTTTTGATGATGTGGCATACTAACATGATATGCTAACGTATCAAAATTTAATTTTTTTTACACAAAAAACACTAAGTTTTCATTTTTTTCGATTTTGACACTAAGTTTAATTTAATCTTTCAACTTTGACACTATGTTTTTTTGTTCCAAATCGAACATCATTTTTTCTAATTTTGTTCAATGTTGACAATTTTCTATTTGAAACCGTATAAATATTTTTTTAAATACATTTAAACCGTATAAATATATTTTTTTTTATTTAAAAACCATAGTTTTGTATAAATACATTTTGTTTACACTCAAACCATATTTTTATGTATAAATATGTATTAGTTATATAAAAATTGTATTTTATATTAAATATGCAACTTTAAAATGTGTTTAAAGGTTTGGAGGCGTGTAGTCGATCAAAACTCGGATATTAAGTTTGCAACCCATCAAATTTTTATATCTTATTAGAAGTTTATGGTTAGTTTGATTCTCATGATATAACTAATGCTTTCAATGTAAGAAAAAAAAAACACCTTGTATTTAAATAAAAATGTGGTTTTGAAACGAAAAAATATTTTTATACGGTTTAAAATGTAATAAAAAAATATATTTATACGGTTTCAAATGGAAAATAGACAAAATTGAACAAAATTTGATAAATGATGTTCGATTGTAACAAAAAAAAACATAGTGTCAAAATTGAAATAAAAAATTAAACTTAGTGTCAAAATCGAAAAAAAGTGAAAACTTAGTGTTTTTTGTGGAAAAAAAATCAATTTTGACACGTTAGCTTATCATGTCAGCATGCCACGTCATCAAAACTGACACGTCATCGTTCCACGTCAGCATGTAACTTGGTTAACCGATCAAATGGTCAGAATTGTAATAAATTGGAAACCACAGTGTAGTACATAAAAGTTTACAAAAATTTGACAAATAAGGATTAAAAGTAATCGCTTTCACGAAAAAATTACTGTAGATACACAAGTCTGTGCCAATACACCAAAAATTCGTGGCTTTCAAAAACCTTGTTGATCGTTTTCAGTTGTCCGTCATGTCATTTTGGTCTTTTCAAGACTTGAAAGACTTGCAAAGTAAATGTTGATGACCGTCGTATCATTTTGGTCTTTCAAGAGTTGAAAGACTTGCAAAGTAAATGTGGCCCACCATTTAATCAAATAAGACCTTATTTAGAGAAAGTAACCATACATACTAGTAAATTTCATAGGGGTTTCTAAAAAGATAGCAAAAACTAAAAAAACAATAAAAAACTTAAAATAGACATCATTTTCACATGCCACCGTTTGTGAAATTTTTTGTAGCATGTACGCTTTTTTTTTCTCCAAAACGACAACTGTTTTGGAATTTTAGATCGCAAAAATGGAGACATCATCTGCAAAAAAGTGGAGTACATTAAATTTTTATTTTTCATAACTTATAACATTTATAACAATTTCATACAAACTCCGTTCAAATTATTTTTTTTTTCATATTTTTTTATCAAGAGCTATCCATAGACATATCATACTTCAAATTTAGAGGTCAGAATTTTTTTTTTTAACTCTAAAATAGGTTATTCGATGAAAAATATGAAAAATAACCCAACTTTAAACCTTCATATCATATGCAGACGAAATCTATTTTTTTTTCATTATTTTCTTTGTCACCTCAAAGTTGAAGCTAAAGATAGGTCTTGCCTGCCAAACTTGACATTTTCGTATTCTCCTATGAAACATCCTTTCAACATAAGGTGTTATATCACCATAAAGTCCCCATGCATAGATAATTTCCATTCAATTCTTAAACATATTTATATATCCTTAAATAATAGCTAATACTAAAACATATTTATTTATGGACTACCTTAATGAATGTTGTTATCAATGAATCATGTGTACCCATCGATAACCTTATCACGACCTCGAAAACATCAACTATCAATACATTGAAACATATTTTATGGAAAAAAGACATTGTCCATTTCGCAATAGCAATATTGTCAAGCTAGACAAGTTCATTCGCTCGATTTCTTATTTATATATAGTTTAACTAGTTTATAACCCGTGAGAACCATGGTTATAAAATTAATTAAATTTTCATATCAAAAAATCAAAATTATTAATTGATATTTTAAATAAATTATTACTTGAGAGATATTTTTTTAGTTGTATAAAATTATAATCATTGATTTAAATAAATACGTGACGTTATATCATCTTATAATATGTATTAATTTTATTTTATTTTTCAATCTAATGTTATTAATATAAAATTTAAAATTGATAATTAATAGGTTGACAAAGTGACATGATAAATTATATATAACATTAATGAGGAGTTCTAATTGTATGACACTTGTCAATATGAGATTAAATATATTTTTTTTATTAGGATAAGAAGATTTTGAGCCCCCTTAGTGAACAGTACTTTGCTGTAATTGGCTTGATTTTTTTATTTATTAAATCTATTTTATTTTTTTGACTGTCGGCACTACTGCGTGTTATCTCTTTAGAAAACCCACCGCCCATTTATCTGGATATTTATCTAGATGCTTCCCAACGCCTCTCCAATTCGCACCGCCTCTCCAAAACCCTCTGTCTCTCTATAAACTGTTCGTCATCTTTTCTATCCTTGATTTCTAGGGCAAAAACTGTTGGATTAGTGTCTAAGCCTGTAACCATATTTGGTAAGAACTTGACCCGGTTGTGCATGGTCCTTTTGGGTTGCCTTCACCAAAGCAACTTGACTAGAGAAATAAATAGAGAAAGAGGTTATTATGATTTATTAATATGTTATAAGAATAATATATTAAAGGAGAAATCATATTTGTTTAATTAATATTGATCAATAATTAATTAGGAATTGATTTTGTGATCAAGTGTAATTAATTAAACTAGATGGGCTAAATTGTAATTATGTGATAGTTGCAAAGTAGGGCAATGATTATCCTTGTTAGAGGATGAACGAATTCAAGGATAAGGATATCCTTGAAATTATCCAAGGTCCAAGAGATAAGAGCTTTTCAAGGCTTATCTTATGATTGCTTGGTGGGCAAGCAACTAGATAAGGATAAGGACTGAAACCCTAATCTCAACCCTATATAAAGACCCCTAAGGCATAAGAAATCGTCCACTTGATCCCTAGGGTATCTAGATCCGATTTCTACCTCTCCCATTCTCTCTTTATAGCCACTCCAATTGCTTGTGGTGTTTGTGAGCGATTAGAGACACTACACTTGTGGTGCTTGCTTTCAAGACTAAGGGTTTGAAGATTTAAGTTGTTATTTCTATATAACAACAAGAGGTATGTGATCTAACCTTATATATGAATTTCGAAAATAGCAACCTACATTAGGGTTTTATTCATATGTTCATAGTGTTGTGTATCTAATAGTGAGAACATAGATCCAATTAGGGTTGCATGCATACATAAGATTGTTTGTATAAAACCTATCAGTGGTATCAGAGCCTTTGGTTAACTTGTTATCAATTAGTATTATACAATTGTATGGACTTGACAATTAGGGTTTATAGCTAATAAAGCGTTAGTAGGCCTCATTCACGAAGCCGGTCTATAAGGTGGGTATAAGGTTGCTGCCTATAAAATGACGCTTAATGGGTGTAGACTCACACCCACCGCTTGCTTGACCGGTGGAGGGTCGTTAGCCAAACGGGTAGGATAGGGCAACTCTCTCTCCTCATTAATAAGTATAATGAACATATAAAGTAACTAAACTATTTTATAAAATTCCCCAATCTTAGTTACTTTAGGAAAAGTGAATTGATGCAATCCCATGAAATTACACTTTGCACCCTTGCTAAGAAGTTAGTTGAGCGTGTGTGGTTTACCGGCACACTAATTGGTTCCAAGCAAAGGTGGCAAAGGGTGATTCATTGTTTATCATAGTTCGATGGAGCGTGTGTGGTTTATCGACACATCGAATAGATGATTGTAACAATGAAGGCACCATGTAGATTTGCATGGTAATTCACACCCGCTTTGGGATCCTCAGTATCCCAGTCACAAACTAGAGGGGCATATCGAGATTTAAACATGCCATTGAAGAGTTCAATTAATCTCTAAAATCTAGGAATTCTCAATAAAACTTAAGGTTATGTTTTCGTGGTGAAGAATTAGCGAATCGTCATTCACTTACCTCCAAATTATTTGCATGATTGGATTACGGCATCCCTTTTCTAATATGTAAATAATGTTGTTGGGTCCTAGCCCTAATTTTTCATTTTGGGTGTTTAATAATAATTAGGGATCCAATTCTAATCAAACTTTGTCCTTTCTATTTGTAGATGTCGAACGCAAACAACGTTGCTGCTAACTCATTCACGCTAATGAGTCTTTGCCAAAAGGTGACCTTCGATGGTACGAACTTTAGCGAATGGATAAGATACATTCGCACCATTGCACGCTACGAGGACAAAGAGTATGTCCTCGACGAAAAGCTCGAGAAGGTCAACCCGGAAATCGCTACTCTCGAAGAGATGGCTGTCTTTGAGATACACGAACGTGATGCAATGAAAGTACATTGCATCATGATAGCCACTATGAACCAAGAATTCCAAAAGTCCTATGAGGGCATGTATCTGTATGAAATGCATCAAGACTTGATGGAGAGGTACCACCAAAGCGCGAGGCAAGAGCGCTACGAGATCATCACCAATATGATCACCGCTAAGATGGGAAATGGAGAATCGTTGAATGTGCACTTGCAAAAGATGCAACGATATGTTGATCGTCTATGCAAGTTAAATGTTAACTTTGGGGAGGATTTGGCCATCGACATTGTTCTTCATTCCTTGCCTTCATGCTACAACCAATTTAGGATGACCTACCACATGAACAAGGAAGATGTCACCCTAAGCAAACTCCAAGGCCTCCTTAGGACTGCTGAGAGCAACCTAAAGGACAAGTCTGTTGCACCAACTCTCGCGCCACCACTGCTCCTGTTTTGGCTATAGGGCAGGGAAGGGGAAAGAAAAGGAAGGCTCCGTCAAAGGGCCACCGCAAGGGAATGTCCCAAGATGGTTCATCTTCTAGTGAGACCAAAGTTGATCCTGCTAAGCCCAACCCTAACCCGAAGGAGGCAGAGTGCCATCATTGCCACAAGATAGGGCATTGGAAGAGAAGCTGCCCGGAATATCTGCAAGCCATCAAGGATGGAAAGATCAAGCCATCTTTTTTAGGTATATACACAATTAAATCTAGTAATTCATCTCACACTATTTCTTGGGTTCTTGATACAGGATGTGGTTACCACATTTGTTTTGATTTGTAGGGACTAGGAAGAAATCGGGATGTGGAGCTTGGAAGAATAAATCTAATCATGGGGAATAGAAGAACGTCGGCTTTTACCAAGATTGGAGTGTATTCTTTAGTGCTTAGTAATGGATTGAATTTAGATTTAAACAATTGTTGCTACTCGCCAGATATGGCAAGAAACATCATTTCTTTTCATGGTTTATTTAGACAAGGATTTAGATATTCGTTTAATAATGAGAATGGTTCTATTTATGCTTATCTAAATGGTGTTTTATACTTTGAAGCAATGCCTTGTAATGGAATTTATGAAACTGTTATGGTTGTAGATAACCTAGGAAATGATGTGTTGTGTATGGATTCTTCCAATAGTATGGATAAAGCATATTTGTGGCATTGTCGTCTTGGACATGTCAACAAGAAGCGCATAGCCCAACTCCAAAAAGATGGAGTGTTGTAGTTATTCGACCTTAGGGAAGATGACACGTGTGAATCTTGTTTACTTGGAAAGATGACCAAGTCACCCTTCACTGGCACATGTGAGAGGGGTGAGGGTTTATTGGATCTCATACATACCGATGTATGTGGGCCCTTTAGATCCACCACAAAGGATGGGAACCGCTTCTATGTGACTTTCACCGATGATCATAGTAGATATGGGTATATTTACTTAATCAAGCACAAGTCGGAAACATTTGAAAAGTTCAAAGAGTTCAAGCATGAAGTGGAGAATCAATTGGGCAGGAAAATCAAGATGATTCGATCCGATCGAGGAGGAGAGTACCTAAGTCTTAAATTCCACGACTATATCAAGGAATGCAGAATAATTTCGCAATTGACGCCACCTAGGACACCGTAGTTGAATGGTGTGGCAGAAAGGCATAATCGAACCTTGTTAGACATGGTCCGTTCTATGATGAGTCGTGCTTCACTACCTATCTCATTCTGGGGGTATGCCTTAGAGACTGCCGCCCATATCCTTAACCGAGTCCCAACAAAGAAGGTTGCCAAAACACCTCACGAGATGTGGACAGGGAAGGCTCCCTCATTGGCACATATTAAGGTTTGGGGCTGTGAGGTCTTCGTAAGACGAGAGACTCACGACAAGCTCGAACCTCGTAGTGAGCGATGTATTTTCATCAGCTACCCGCAGAGATCCTTTGGATATCTCTGCTATAGACCGAGTGACAATGTTGTCTTCGTTGCGAGGAGATGGGTTTTCCGAGAGCGAGAAATCATAAGCCAAGGAGACAGTGGGAGGCACATCGATCTTGAAGAGATTCAAGAATCGAGCGATGAAGGAACCTCTACCGCTGGCGCTCAACCCGAGGAGGAAACTCCGGTTGAACCAATTGACGAGTCCTTAACTCTTAGACGTTCCGAAAGAGTTAGAGTTCAACCCCAGTTGTATGGTTTTCATATTACTACCGAAGGGGACACGTATATTAGTGACAATACACTAATAAATCTAGATGAACCTAATAGCTATAAGGAAGCCATGGAAGACCCAGATTCTACAAAATGGAAAGTGGCGATGGACAGCGAGATTCAATCCATGTATGACAACCAAGTTTGGAATTTGGTTGACAATGTTCCCGGACGTAAGATGGTTGGGTGAAAATGGATCTTCAAGAAGAAGACCGACGTGGATGAGAATGTGCACACGTATAAAGCACGACTGGTGGCGAAGGGCTTTACTCAAACTCCCAGAGTTGACTATGATGAGACCTTCTTGCCAGTTGCTAAGATAAAATCTATTAGGGTGATGCTAGCCATTGCTGCATTTCATGACTATGAGATATGGCAGATGGATGTGAAGACCGCTTTCCATAATGGGAAGTTGGCTGAGGATGTTTACATGGTTCAACCAGAGGGTTTTGTCGATCTGAAGCACCCCAATAGAGTGTGCAAGCTTGAGAAGTCCATTTATGGACTTAAGCAAGCATCTCGCAGATGGAATCTTTGCTTTGATGAGAAAGTCAAAGAGTTTGGATTTGTACGAAGCGAAGATGAATCATGTGTATATGTCAAGGCCAGTGGGAGTATAGTTAGCTTCCTCGTTTTGTATGTCAATGACATACTGCTCATAGGAAATGACATCCCGACTCTGCAGGAGGTTAAGTCCTGGCTCGGGAAGTGCTTCGCTATGAAGGACCTCAGAGAGGCTTCCTATATTTTGGGAATAAGGATAGTGAGAGAACGAAGTAAGAGACTAATAGGACTTAGTCAGAATACTTACTTGGATAAGGTACTAAAACGTTTTAGTATGGAAAACTCGAAGAAGGGAGAACTACCGATACAGAGTAATGCCAAGTTGAGTAAGACTCAAAGTCCGAGTACCGAAGCCGAGATAGCAGAGATGAGCCAAGTACCTTACGCTTCCGCAGTTGGCTCGATCATGTATGCTATGACTTGTACTCGCCCTGATGTGGCCTTTGCCTTGAGCATGGTCAGTAGATATCAAGAGAACCCGGGCAAAGCTCATTGGATTGCAGTCAAGAATATACTTAAGTACCTTCGGAGGACCAAGGAATGGTTCTTAGTCATCGGAGGGAGTGATGACTTGAAGGTGCGAGGGTATAGTGATGCCTGCTTCCAGACCGACAGGGACAACTACCATTCACATTCGGGCTGGGTCTTTACCCTAAATGGAGGAGCAGTGACTTGGAAAAGTTCCAAGCAGGAAACTGTAGCTGATTCAACGTGCGAATCAGAGTACATTGCAGTGAGCGAAGCATCAAAGGAGGAGATATGGTTAAAGAACTTCGTTGGTGACCTTGGAGTTGTTCCTGCTATAAAGGAGCCTATGGAAATTTTCTGTGATAATGAAGGAGCGGTTGCCTTGACCAAGGAATCGAGGGATCATGGTAGATCTCGACATATCGACAGAAAGTATCACTTTACTAGACATCGAGTAGAAGAAAGACACCTCGTGGTTAAGAGGATATCATCCGAAGATAACCCAGCAGATCCGCTTACGAAGGAACTGAGTAGGGTTAAGCACTTGCAGCACGCTAGGAGCATTGGGCTGAAGGATGATATTAGTTTAGATTAGATAGTTTTAGTAACATATAATAGATAAATGTAATTGACATTTTGATGATTAAATAAAGGAGTATTATTTATAAGTAAAGTTACTGTCTTATGTTGATTTTTTAACTATTGTTTCAATTTGCATGTTTTGACTTCTTGAATAATTGAGTTATTAAGAATAATCGAATTATTCGAATGGTCCACAATCGTTCATATGTTGGAAGTAGGTATGAATGAAGATTGTCATGAATTGGTATGTAGAGTGTCTAAAAGGTATTAGACATAGCAAAGCTTTGCTGCAACATTCATGAGTGCTTATGAACAAGTTTTGAGCATTGGAATAAACCCGCGCTTGCTGGAATCATTTTATGGAATGTGACAAAAGTGATCGCAAGACGATAATATCATATGGTCTTAAAACCTAGATATATGGTTTATTATTTACTAATTGGTTGTGCATTGATAATGCGAAACCACATGAGTAAATTGATTTTATAAAACGCATTGTTGTGTATAGTTGATTAGTGGATAAGTAAATGCATATAAGTCGAAGTTTATCTGTTACTTTTATCCTAAGAGGGTAAAAGCGATATCATGGCCGCTCGATGATTTGATTTGACTTATGTACCGGGCCCGGTCAGGACTGAATTGATGTGTTTAATTAAGTTCTATGTCAAATGAATCTGAGATCGAGAAACCAACTGTTGGACAATTAGTTCCATTAAATTGTCCGCACAATATCTAAACAGAGGACTGTACGACCCCTTATCTAAAGGACAGGTTACTGATGAGATCAGAGTTCGACAGCGTCTTTGAGAGCTACGATTGCTAATCGAGTTGTACGTTAGTTTTGTGGTTACTAGACTTATCCAAGCGGGAGACTGTTGGATTAGTGTCTAAGCCTGTAACCATATTTGGTAAGTACTTAACCCGGTTGTGCATGGTCCTTTTGGGATGCCTTCACCAAAGCAGCTTGA
The DNA here is from genome assembly GCF_002870075.4 of Lactuca sativa. Lineage (NCBI taxonomy): Eukaryota > Viridiplantae > Streptophyta > Magnoliopsida > Asterales > Asteraceae > Lactuca > Lactuca sativa. Next base: position 86,032,614 of record NC_056625.2, on the reverse strand, counting down.
CTGGAGAAATAAATAGAGAAAGAGGTTATTATGATTTATTAATATGTTATAAGAATAATATATTAAAGGAGAAATCATATTTTTTTAATTAATATTGGTCAATAATTAATTAGGAATTAATTTTGTGATCAAGTGTAATTAATTAAACTAGAAGGGCTGAATTGTAATTATGTGATAGTTGCAAAGTAGGGCAATGATTATCCTTGTTAGAGGATGAACGAATTCAAGGATAAGGATATCATTGAAATCGTCCAAGGTCCAAGAGATAAGGGTTTTCAAGGTTTATCTTATGATTGCTTGGTGGGCAAACAACTAAATAAGGATAAGGACTGAAACCCTAATCTCAACCCTATATAAAGACCCCGAAGGCATAAGAAATCGTCCACTTGATCCCTAGGGTATCTAGATCCAATTTCTACCTCTCCCCTTCTCTCTCTATAGCCTCTCCAATTGCTTGTGGTGTTTGTGAGCGATTAGAGACACTACACTTGTGGTGCTTGCTTTCAAGACTAATTTAAGTTATTATTTCTATATAACAACAAGAGGTATGTGATCTAACCTTATATATGAATTTCGAAAATAGCAACCTACATTAGGTTTTTTTTTCATATGTTCATAGTGTTGTGTATCTAATAGTGAGAACATAGATCCAATTAGGGTTGCATGCACACATAGGATTGTTTGTATAAAACCCATCAAAAACATCCCACAATCGATCGATCGTCTCCACTGCTCTCTTCCCCTGATTTGGAGAGAACGGTGATTTCAACTGTTCTCACTTCTGCTTCTCCCCGACTGCCACCACTACCGTCTCCACTGTAATTGATTAGGGCTACTCGCCTTTCGTTGACACAATTTCAGAATTTGGAACATCGGTAGCTATCGATGAATAACCAAAGGGAGCAAGGCGTCGATTAGGGCTGCTCACATTTTGTCGCCATAACTTCAGAATTTGGAACATCATTAGCTATGATGAATAACCAAAGAGTAGGGCTGTATTTTGGGTTGAGTAAACATTTAATTGGTGAGGTACTGCTACCCCTTCTTTATCAATGCGTATCTGTTACACTTCTGTTTATTTGCCTTCATCTATTGATCTGTGTTTATGTATGTTTCAATAATTTTTTGGTAAACGAGTTCATTATATTTCACATATTAAATCGAGTTTCACAAATTCATGAAGGCGGGGATTATTCGGTTTGAGTATTTGAATCTACTTGGAGTACCAACCCCTAATTGACCAACACAGGGGATATCGACAGATGATGTCGGTATCTTGGAGTACCAATCTTGCTCAGCTTTTGGATATGATACCCATCTAGTTTTAATCACGTAACATTTTCAAATTTCCCATTTCATTATTTAATACATGTTTGTTTGTTGTGATTTTCTTATTACAGAGACACTGGTGCTATAGAATACTGAGGATGAAAAATCGTGAACATAAACTTAATGTTTCTCTTCCTTGACTAGGCGTGTAAGTGAAACACTTCTCATAATATTTCTCATGTAGGTAAGTTTCATGCTGCACACAAGGTGTTTGATGCAATGCCTAAGAGACTATGTCATGGAAGAAGGGATGTAATGTTGTAAACTGATTGCATACTAATCTTATTGCTATTTTGTTGTTAATAGGGATTTTTCCAAAAAGGAAACTTCTGAAAGTATTGCAGATGCGAGCAAGGTTCTAAAAGGCGTGAGGCGTGGCGTGGCGGCAAGGCCAAGCCTCAAGCTTAACGAGTTATGGCGAGCCATGACGTTTTTCAAGGCGTGATGTAAGGTGACGATTTTGTATTAATTTATAATTATATTACCGCATAAATATAAATTTATATCAAATATACCTAGTTTTTAGAAGTGTTATATCAACAACTAATAACATAAAGTTAATAAAAAAACACAATACTTGTATGTCCGATTAGAAAAGGTATAAAAAAGAGCAAAAACACATGTCTCAAACGAAAAAACACGCGCCATAACGCGCCATGGCACACCATATCACGCCTTGCCACGTGCCATGCCTAACAACAACGTTATGAAGCTTTTCGTAACGGCGACACCGCGCCTCACACCATGGCGCGCCTTGGCGCCCGCCATGGCGCGCCTTTTAGAACACTGGATGCGAGTGACAGCCCGAGTAACCTTCAAGTTATGTTTTCAAGTGGACTCTATTATTATTAAGCAACTTTACCTTTTTGTTCCTTATAGTTTACTCAATTGTGATAGATTTGGTCCAATAATAATTGCATATGAATATACAAGTAATAGTTATTTGGTTCCTGTTTTTTTAGATGAAGGCATGAGATATGGTTTAATCCGCATTGCATAAATGATGGTGTATAAAATGATATGTGAAATTTTACTTTTCTTTTTCATATAAATCTCCTTTTTAATATGAGATTAATAATGACGATTTCTGTTCAATGTTGATACAGCCATTCCTATTATTCTCAAAAATAAAATTACTTGCTTTTTGTTTAGTGTTGTTAGATAATGCTTAATTAGAAGATACATTTCATTTTTTATCAAGTTGAGTGGTCATCAAACTTGCATGCTTTAGTAGTTAATAGTGTTATTCCTGCATTTCATTGATTTTGAATTATTTAAATGTTGAGGTCTACGATATGATCTTTTCTAATTTAGTGGTGAGGTCAACAACTAATATGGTGATATTTGTATACAAACTACCATAATTATTTTATTCAATTCTTATATAATAGTTTGGCATTACTCTATTCAATAAACATGAAGAAGAAATTATGATGGGTAAACATGGCTAAACTATTCAGTTTAGCAACACACTTAAACAACAGATTGTGGATCATAATATTTTCAATCCTAATTCACTCACTTATATCTTGTTTATTTTTATGTTTCACTTTTTATTTTTGTAAAGCATATTTATAAATTATAAATATAAAAATGTTAAAACACTATAGCTGTTAAATGTAATTAACGATACTTATTACTTATTATTTTCAACTTCTCTTGCAGCATGTCATCGGTATGAGCTTTATGGTCGGGTAGCACACACCACATAACATCAGAATCCATATCAGGTGAGTTCAACCATTCAAAATGTGGAACTTTATTTGAGAAGTAATCCTATACTTCCTTTTATATTTTCACGTAGATTTTCCTAATCCTCCAACCAAATTCTGAAATGAATTGATATATGATTTTGGACAAACCTTCTTAGTGAAAATAGAAACTAATTTTGGGCTTAATAGATTGTTTTTGTTCCGTTACGGATGTAGGATGACCAACGATAAATTGGGGAGGAACAAAATCAAATACTTAGATACAGACTCCTCAACCTTTCATTGCTAATTCAAATTTTGATTGCACATTTGGTTTTACATACCAGGTAGCTTTGGAAATTGTTATATCACCGGATATGAAGCATCTGTTCCTAGAGTTACATTAGTTTCCATGGTTGTTTATAATTCACATTCCTCCCTATGTTATTCCATTCAAAGTTACCAAAATAAATGAATTTATTTTCTTGATATAAATGATTGGCAGTCTACCTACTTTTGATGATGTAGAAGATTTCCCAAATATTCATGATCATACCTTTGGATACATGTTTCTCTTTATCTCAAGCTTTAGTTTCCAGAGGGAATATGTTATTCTTGATTACAAAAGTCTTTTTTAGACTAATTTAGTTGACTTTTATGCGGGTCTCTTTATCACATATTTCTGAAGATGAGTGTAATACAACAACAGACTAGCTTAACCACTAACATGTAGATGGCCTTTTCTGATTTGATAGTTGATCTGCCTAGGGAAAATTTATTCCTGTTTCGTCCATTTCTTTGGTGTATCCAACCCTACAAAACGACGATTCTTTCCTAGTTTCTTATTGAAGTCCATGCAAATACAGCTAAAAATCATACTATTATGTATCCATTTTCAACCCAAATTTTTTTGTTTTATTTATTAAAATATGTGTCTTACAACACCATACAATGATTACATAGTTAATTATAAAAGAGTATTTTAGCGAAAATCTATAAAACTTTATTAATGCTTCGATACAAATACAGTCATGCGTGAGCCTTTCCATGGTCAGTTAAACAACCTATAAAATAATTATTCAACAACTCTAAGCTGAGACTTAGTGAATTCCCTCAAAATATTCCATACCACAACATATATACAATGTATACACATAACTGCCTTCAAAATATAGCTGGTCCGCCCTTTAGCCTTCATCATATAGCTAGTCCGCCCCATTTTGCCTACAACATATAGCTGGTCCGCACCTTGGCCTTTAGCATAAAGCTAGTCTGCCCAAGCCTATTGGCCTTCAACACGAAGCTGGTTTGCCCTCAACCCCCACATAATATATTAACACATATAGCAAGCAAAATTCCCACATTATAGGAAACTATCTAGCCTAGTTGTTTAAGTGTATACTACAGGCAACTATATCCCAGAATATAGTGGATACATACTGGTGCATACAATATAGTGAGATGAACTCACTTGGACAATTACTCCGAAGATTAACAGTTATTTAGATGATCCCACTAACGAGTGTCACACCCCCAAACCAGGATGGCGGAAACGTCCGGGGGCGGATGACGTCATGTACAATATCATAACAATTGAGTAATAGTAGAAAACAACATAACCATCGTAAATATAATTGAAAGAGTTACATCATTATAACTGTTACATGTTTCCAAAGTCAATTACAATATGATGACAAAAGATTTGTTTGACGCCTTAGCATCCCATCCTCAAAAGTTGGTGGTTACCTGTTTTAAAGATTCCATGAGAATACAAGTTGTTTGAAAAAGTTTCAACAATTAAGTTGGTGAGTTCATAAGCATTTTGTATGAGAAAATGTGTCATTTTTCCTTATGAAGTGATAGAGTGTATTTTCCAGAAAATCCGTATTTTCCTTTAAAACGAATTGTAGTCTTAGAAACCTCAATACAGATATGTATAAGTTGTGTTTAAAATCTGTAATATGTAGTTTTACTTTACACAAATCCATTTGAGTATATGTTTTCCTGAAACGCCTGATGTAACGTGAAAATAGCGTAATGTAGTTTTATCTACATAAAACCAGTTAAATGTTTATTAGCGCTGTAAACCAAATGTATTGTTAATACCCCATGTGAGTTATTATAACCATGCTAACAACTAGTTGACCTATAACGACGTTCTTCAGGCGTCGGAATGTTATGACATTTGTCACCCCAGGCCTGCCGGTCTAATTGTACCTAACAATTTAGGTGTGGGATTGTCAGTGCCGTGTAGATCTATACACAAGTATCATGCTCTCCCTACAAGAGATTATAGTTTATAATATAGGACTTAAGTTATGTACTTCAAAGTACGATGAAGCCAAATGTCTTACAAAATTTGTATCAATAGGTTTACGTATGAAAAATCCATTTTTCTTGTAAATGTATGTCTCACCCTTTCATAGTTTTTATATAACGGAAAAATAATTATATTTTTATATAATTATTTCTTTGTCCCAAAAGGGTAAAATAGCGTGAATGTTCCACAAACTATACCTATTCTAGTTTATAAATGTATGTTCCGTTGAAAATGAAAAACCTTTGTAACTTAACGACTTTGCATGTAAGAGTTTATAATTTTGGTAGTAATGTTATTTTACGTATTTAACATTTTCACGTAAAATGTATATAAAATGTAAGAAAACATAAGTAATGGTTTGTATTTTAACACAAGTTTTCTTGTGTTTTACTTGTATTCACCCCCCCCCCCCCCCCCCAAAAAAAAAAAAAAAAAAAAAAACAGAAAAAGACATGAAAAATGTAGGGGTATGAACTCACCTCGATTATGTTCTTGGCTAGATAACGAGATAAAAACGATGATCTTCAAGTTAGAATATGTGGAGATAGTCGTATCCTAATAGTTTTAAGCACATAATGATATGTGTAAATGAGAGGATATAACAAAAAAAACGTTTTGTATAAACACTAAATTATATAGAAGATACTTACCACAAATCTATTGAAACCAACTTGAATAATAAACCTTAAGAGGTTTGATCTTGATATTTAGAGAATAAAGGTTTTATTTTGAGAGAATTGGTGGTGAAATGTTAACTGTAAATGAGGCTTGAATGGTCCCAAAAATCATGGTTATATAAGGGGAAATAAGATAAGGTGATGTGAGGTTTACATTGGTAAACGAATTATCACATTAGGAAGCTAATTCAACCAATAAAGTGGCACCACTTGGCCATCTTTTGGGTGATTTCGGCCAAGGTATGACCGAAATCACCTTGATTTCGGTTTGGTTTCACCCATGAAATGGTGATTGCGGTCCTAGTGGTCCCTAGGGTTGTGATTTCGATCAAACACAACTGAAAACCCTTTGATCTTTGATTCCAAAACCAAAATCCCTATGTTCTAGATTCCTAAAACCGAAATCCCTTATAGTGGGGTATAATTCATGCTTAGAACTCTTAATTATTTGACTTGTGTTGACTTACAATAGTTCATTTCAACATGGTTTTAAATATATATATATATATATATATATATATATATATATATATATATATATATATATATATATATATATATATATATACTTATACAAATGATGCCTCTTTGGCTATAGATGATTCATTGCAACAACGTTAAGATGTGGTTTCACTTATACATAATACATCTTTAGACTTTGGTTGATTCCAACTTTTCCAGTTGTCACAATAAGCGAACGAGCCTAATGAGTATTAACATACATTTTAACAACTAGGAACTGCACAAACAGAGTCTCAATCTGAATACTCCTTTTTGTTGGCTCCTGGAGTTCTTGAGACTCTACTCGAATATTCCTAAAAGTTGGGAAGAATTGAGCTTGAAAGCTACAGAGGTTTCGAGAGAGAATGAGGTGAATTTGTGAGGATATGAAGAGAAAATCTATGAGTATATTTAGGAGACAACACTGCACGCCATGCAAGGCCTGAGGAGTGTCGTACACATGCGTAATCCTAGCTCCTCCCCTCGTCTACCTTGTGTCGCTGCCTCCTTGGTCCACCTCACCGCTTCTTGAAGGTCTCCATGTGGCCTATTCTCATGGCATCATGTGTCACGTCCGTATTCTCCCATGCACCTTGTCACTTAGAGGAGTGGGCTGCCGAGCATGCCACATGTCGCCTCCTGGAAGTGCCACATCATCAACACACGTCGTTTTTGATATCTACGAGCTCCGTTTTTGACATTATTTATATTGCCAAATAAATCTCGAAGATATCTACACCTTCCCTTTAGGTCCCAATAGATAATTCTCACTCTATAAAAAAATATTTTTATAGGCTTAGCCTGTTAGAGATCATTATAGAAAACACAACTCCTATATACAAACTCTGTTTCCTACTGTCTTTATATTGACGAAATCATAACAACGATCTCATTTATATTATTTTGACTAATAATCTATCAATCTAAGATTCGATTTCTGTGTCCGCATTGCCGTGCTGCAAGTTTGAAAAAAACCACAACTTCCTCTTATAAAGTCAGATTTGGACGTTCTCTATATGCACACTCTTGGTTTAACGACTACCACAAATTTTGTTTAAATCTCTTAGGCTAAAAAGAAATATGTCAAAAATTCACTTTTTATGATATGCCGAGACGTGTCAATTTAATTGCAAAACTTCGAAGAAGCATAACTTCTTAATACGAAGGCGGATTCCGGCGTTCTATATATCCATGTAAATCGTATTGATGTTGCCTACTCGTTTACGAAGATTAATTTGGCTAAAATTTAATATAACTTTACTTTGATTGTTTATAAACGATAGTTTATATTGAATCCTACGAAATGGTAAAAATGGGGTGTTACAACTCTCCCTTACTTACAAAGATTTCGCCCCTGAAATCCTACTCCTAGCTTACCTAGACGCTATCTTATCAGAGTTATAAAAATCTAGTCTACGTTGTTGCATCTACACGTTTCATAGAACCTCGTTTTCTACCTTAGATGTACTTATAAGCTCCTCGCTAAGTTTTCCAAAAAGCGGAAAGTCATCGGTTGGGAATTTTTGAATTTCTATCTTACGATGGATGGTTACCTTTAGATGTGAAATGTTGATTTGTTCTTTTGACTAGGAACACTATTGACATGTTTTAAAGTAAGAAAATGGAGAAATTTATCTATGACGTCCTACAGGAATCTACATTCCGGAACATGCCCCTAAAAAGGCTTTACGGTATGCTATCTAACCATGTGTCCAAGTGACATCTTTCTATGGTATACCCTTAAAACACACATGATCCTAGTTTACTAGCAGTTTATCTGCCTAGTTTAGGCGTTCTAATAACCTAAAAATTAACCAAGGCTACTACAATGGGTTTACTAGTTCGAAATCTTGGAACCAATATTCTAAAATTGGTGAAGGACTCATACTAAGGCTTCCAACCTAAACTAACACTACGTCATTAGTAGCCTTCCCTTGAGGCTCTAACTACCTTACATGTATCAAGGTATAACTATTGCTTGAGCAGTTCATTCGTATGCCTGCTCATGATGTGTCGTGACACTATCCCACTACTAGGACTTTGATGTCAAATTGTTCTTGTCATCATCCACCTTGGGACTGGAGACTCACGATCAACCATTTGGTGGTCTCAAACACTCACAAACATTTTTCCACTATCCTGGAGGAACTCATTCATCATCCTTGTTGTTTATTACTCAATATGCGCAGTCTATCATGAAATCTAAAATAGTAATGACACATTACTAAAAGCATACACAACTATACTCGATTATCTATATAACATAACTCCTATTTGAATGAATGTGTCACACCCTCAAACCAGACGGCGGAAACGTCCGAGGGCTCGTGCATCTATCAATTGAAGTATCATCACAATGAATATACATGAAACATAACAAGATCATCACCAAACATTAACATAATACAACCAGCATTGTTCACATCAAATACATTATTTAATATTACATATTCAGAACATGCGACGCGCCCCGACATTGTGCACGATGTGCATATCTTTTTTCGACTATAAGTACCCACCTCCATATATGATTCTCATATCGCACCCCTATAGCTCAATCCCTTGAGTTCTCTCTACATTAGATCCAGATTTCCTTAATTTCTAGTATATCGGTGAAGCCCTGTGAACCCTAAATGCCCGACAAGTAATAGCCTCCAAGTAGAAGCTCTATAAGTGCAACTTTCGGACTTTTGTCTAGGGAATCTTTGTAAGTTAAATTACACTCTATATTAATTTAGAGTAATTTATATTAAATTCATAATTGTTGTAATGAATTTATAATTAATATTTGTCAGTAAATCCAACATCATATTATTGATTAGTCTACTTACGAGTATGATGACGAGGTTGGATTTAGTAAGATGTTTAAAGTTGGATTTCCTAAAAGTATACTCTGTATACCAAACGGAACCTTCCTCATATATGATTCTACCTGATTGTTCCTTACTTGATAAATATTGATGTAGACATTGAGATTAGTGAGGAATCTAGACTATCATTAGTCGTCAGGAATGTTAGACTAAAACTTAGTGACATTCGTATATAGGTCACATCAGAGGATAAGTCAAAGCATTTGGTGGAGCGCTGGAGAATTCTCCAGTCACCTAGTTAGGTAAGTGCATAGTTACTTTCAAATGTACACATAAATACAAGTATCCTATATGCTTAAATGCTATGTGCATTGTTTTCGTTGTGTTTAATATATTCATACTATATGATATGAATGTTACTTGATCTAATCGTATGTTATACTTAATAATATGATTGGGTAGTAATGAGTTGTTTAAATAATAATTGAGAGGCTATGATAGGGTTGTGTAGGATAATGATTATGATAGCTTAGTTAGATTTGTGCGAAACAAATAAGTTGTGACTTGTCGTGTCTATCCAAAGTACTATTGTTCTGTCATGCCTGTCTAAAGTATCATTGTATTATTGTTTCTATCCAAAGTGCTATTGCACAATCGTGCCTGTCCAAAGTACTATCGTACTGCCGTGTTTTACCAAAGTACTGTTGTACTTCTGTGTAGTATCTAAAGTATTGTCATACTGTTGTACCTAATTACTTAGGGAAATATAGATGGTTGTTGTCAAAGATCCTTTAGAAAAGATCTCTCGATATATAGGATTAGGAATTTAGAGTAACAGGAATGGGGTAACTGGGTTACTTAAATGTTGAAGATTAGATAATTAAATATTATAATACTGTGGGTTGAAATTCCTATATGCTCACTAGGTTTCCCAACCCGACCCACTCAGTTTCTCTATATCACATGTAGCAATACGAAGGTATTGATAGCTAATGTAGTTATCTGTTGACAGATTTAAGGGGTTTGTAGGCTAAAAAAATATTGATGTAGATTTAAAGGGTTTGTAGGCTACAAAAATATTGATGTAAGGCCTACTTATGCTTATCCTCTTGTATTAGTTAGACATCACATGCTTTCGAAATATAAAATCTTCTGAAATGCTTTGATTTTTTATTATATCATGTCAATGATATTTTGGGACCAATTCCGCAATAAAAAATATTTTAAACAAGCATAAACTAAAAGTTTTAAAAAGACTGTGAAAATGAGGATGCCATAGCGTAATAGAAAATTAAAGATTACACCCCCATAAAAAAAAGACATAAGTAGACTCCTGGCCTATATCCAACACAATGCGGGCACACCGAGGGGGGGGAGGGGGAATTTCTAGTTTATAATGAATAACAACAATATTACGGTTTTAAAATATTTGTCTGAATATTTTTTGGCTTTTTTGAGGGTCTTTTGAAAAACTTCATATCGAGAGAGCGATGATAATTTCTTACGACTAATTGAAATGATGGGTGAATTTGATGGTATAATGGAAGATCATGTAAGATGTGTCAAAAATAATGAAAATCATTGTTATTATGTTTATCACAAAATTCAAAATAAACTAATTTCTCTTTTTGGCAACACGGTTGGAAATTATATCATTAAAATAATTAAAGAGGTAAATTATATTTCTATTAGTCTTGTTTGTACTCCGCGTGTGAGCCATCAAGAACAAATGAATTTGATTCTACGATGTGCGAATATATGTTCAACAAAATACAAGTTGTTGAATATTTTTTAGCATTTTTAAAAGTGTGATACTTATGGTTTGGGACTTTTCAATGAATTTTTAGATGTGTTGAAATTGTTAGATCTTAACGTGGATGATATATAGAGAAAGTTGAATATAAAGGGTCGAATATGAAAGGAAACATTAAGGGATTCAAAAAAACTATTTGAAATTAATCATAAAGCTTTATAAATTTATATATCCAATGTACTTGTCATCGTCTTAACCAACCATATGGCTAATGATATGACATTTTCTTGTGTTAAAGTTGTTTCCCCTTTTGGAGTTGTGCAAAACATTTATGTAATAATTTTTAGTTCTATTAAAGATGAAATATATTGTTAGGTAATGTTCCAACTTTAACTTTAATATCATTATTTAATGCTCGTTGGGAAATTAGGATTAAAAGTATAAAAAAAATTAAATTTCAAGCTCCTCAAATAAGATTAGTTTTGCTAGAATTAAGTAGATCATGTGATGAACCAAAATAAAATAGAAATGTGAAATTGAAAGTTTACTTAGTTCTTTTGAGAATTTTAATTGGTATGGTTATTTGGATTGATGTTTTATTTGTTGTACTATTAATCAATTAGAAAATATAATGAATATTTTGTGTAAGTATGAATATTTTAATAACTATTGCGTTTATATGAATATAGAACCTACATTTCCATTAAGACATCTTATTATTAGAAAAAAAAAACAATTTGATGAAACCAATCATGAAGAAGAAACACAAACAATTGAAGAATATTTAAGGTTTATTTATTTTTAGTTGCGGTGAATATGACAATTGTTTCATTAGAAACTAAATATGAACAACTAAAAATTTGGAAAGTACTTTGGATTTTTATACGATTCAAATAAATTAAAGTCATTAAATAAAACTAAATTTAAAGAAAATTGTATAAAGTTTATGACTATTTTTTATAACGAGAATGTGTACGGTGTGGGTTCAATTTTTTTTCTAGAAATTAAAAGTGTTTCATATGACTTTGCCTATAATATATTTTTCGTGGGTTAAATTTTGGAATTTGTGAAAGTTGTTCATTGTTACCCAAATGATTTTATTGAATATAACATATTACCGACCATTCATGTTACTATTTCATCTGCAGAAAGAAGGATTTTAAAATTGAATTTATTGAACTTAAGGTCATCAATGTCATATGAAATGTTGAATTGTTTGACAATATTAAGTATGTATACAGAAAAATATATTGGATAAAATTGATATTGATAGAATTATTAATGATTTTGTATCTAAAGTTCTAGAAGAAGTATTTTTCTTCAAATTAGTTCTTTTTATAAATGTTTTAGCTATATTTGTGTTTTGAAAAACATTTTTAATGATCTTGTAAATGGTGTGTCGATTTTCGAATTTTTATTATATTTACAACTCTAGGGGACCATTTTATTATTCTTGTAATGTGCTCAAATGATGTTTGGACCGCCCAACAGATCACTACAAGAAATGCAAGCAATGGAGGCGACACCTTTAGTGGAGACTTGCCCTTTTTCGGTGACAACAAGCCAGAGGGGTCCGCCGCTAAAGGTCTAGTCGCACCTAATACTCATATTAGCGATCTGTGTGATATAGCCATGTTTCAGTCCTAGCTATTAAATGCATGTGTCAATCTAACAACAATGAAACATTGTCGTACATAGGCAACATTGTCGACGTATTTAGGGGCGACGACATATAGCCACTAAAGCTCACGAAAAAATTATCGGTAAGTGTAACAGCCCGGAATTTCAGGTATTGTTATAATTATGTTTTTGGGGTGTTTTAAGAGGGGACTCGGCGAGTTGGAGCCTAGACTCGCCGAGTAGGATCGCAGACCTGGTCGCGTGTTCGCGACTGGACTCGACGAGTCCGGATATGGACTCGGCGAGTCTGCGCTATTTAGCGAAAACCCTAACCGTTCAGGTTTGGGATGTATAAGAGGGACTTATTGGCCGTCATTGTTCATTTTAGCCTTCTGAGAGAAACCCTAAATCGATTGTGTGCATCTGGAGCAAGGTTAAAGGCCATTGTTGATTTTGGAGGAGTTGTTGTGCAAGGAAGAGAAGGGCTTGGCTAAGGGAACAACAAGGGAGTCACGTTCTGAGGATTGGGGACACAGAGAGTACATCATCCAGGTAAGAATTCGAGTATACTCTGCTATGTTGATGTGTTTATGGATTTAGGGTTTATGGAACCCTTTTGTGACTAGATTGAATGTTACCCTAGTCCCCCAAACGATTGGAACCCTGTATTGGGACCTTTGGAGGTCCAGAATGTCCCATGCCTGAGCATTTCGGGAATTGATGGAGGTTTTGGATTGGAATCCTTATGCCTTAGGTCAAAATGTAAATTATAAGTCATGGGGTGTATCATGAGCACCGAAATGAGGACCTTACGTGATGGATCAGTCTAGGAAGGCCAGACCTATGAATGGTCGGAGCAGTTCTGACCTTAGGAAGCAGTTTGAGCGGTTGCATGGCATGGACTCGCCGAGTTCGATGAACAGACTCGGCGAGTAGCTTGAAGATTATCTGGGACTCGTCGAGTTGTTCTTCAGACTCGGCGAGTTGAGTCGGGGTGGCCCCGCGATTCTTCCAGGAGTAACTCGTCGGGTCAAGGAGGATACTCGACGAGTAGAAGGGGAATCTTAGAGAATTGGAGGACGTCTAGACTCGCCGAGTCCGGTCGAGTTGACCGTTGACCGTTGACCGTTGACCAGAGTTGACCTATGTGTGACTTCTTAGGGTCAGTTAAACTTATAAGATAAAAGTGTTAATAAGAGATATATGATGTTATAGGGAGATTGTAGCTCGGCGGATCGAGCACGAGTAATTTCAGGATTTGCTAGCTTTCAGTATTCACGAGGTGAGTCTTCTCACTATACTGTACCCGGAAGGGTTTGACTGTGTGACCGGAAGGTCAGATATGATATGTGATATGTATGCTATATGTGGTAAGTTATTTGTTATATGTGCTATGTATGTTATGGGCCGGAAGGTGATTATATTATGGGCCGGAAGGCATTATGTTATGGGCCGGAAGGCGATTATGTTATGGGCCGGAAGGCGTTGTGTTATGGACCGGAAGGTCGGCGTGGGTAGGACCGGAAGGTTTACCTAGCAGGGACGGAAGTCCCCTGAGACACATGGACCGGAAGGTGAGGGCCTGGAAAGGCGTATGTGCGTAAGTTGTATATTGGGGAACTCACTAAGCATTTATGCTTACAGTTGTTATGTATGTGTTTCAGGTACCAGCGAGGACCGTGGGAAGGCGCCGGCGTGATCTGTACACACTGAGGGATGTTTTTATGATCTTGGGATTTAGACAATTTGTATTTGACATGACACTTAAATATTTATGCCTTGTTTTGAATGAAAATACTTTATTTTTAAAATGAAAATTTTGTTTGAAAATTTGTGTTGTTACAATTGGTATCAGAGCCTTGGTTTGAGGGATTCGGGTGCACCTTCGGGAGTAACTGAACTCAAACCGAGGATTTGAGGAAACTTTTTAAATAAAGGCATAAACTCTTGTAAATGGTTTTGTGGTAAGCAAGAAAGAAGCAGTGTGTACGATCAGTCAGCGCCCGAACGGTAAAGATCCCCAAAATACCTTACAATATTATATGAATTGTTATGCATGCTAGAAGACTAGGTATTCATGATAGGACTAGAGTGGCCTGATTTGTGATGCCTTAGTCTAGGGAAGTTTGCCGATATAAGATGCTTTGCTAGTGTGCGGGTAGATAGTGCATAACAAAAGTAGAGTGCTCACTATCCGGGGTTTGGGGAGGAAGATTTGGGATGGATGCTGATGCGGTGTGGTCGGTAGTATTGGGCCCGTACTACCGAAGACACCGGGTCAGTGGGAGACCCAAATAAGAATCCCTGGATATCGGAGACTGAGTAGGGTTGCGTTATCGAGTACGATTATACTCGATGGAGTCTCTGATAGTTTTATGTTGTATTTCAGAGACATCATGGTTAGACCACGCCACGGAGCGAGTTCGAGTGGTGTGAGTGACGAGGAGATTCGTCAGATGATTCACGAGGAGGTAGCTGCAGCGATTCGGGCTGAGATCCCGGAGATGTTTGGGTCTATTAAGACCACCCTGATGGAGACGTTTGAGGAGCGGTACGCCACATTGACTGAAGCTGCAGCCGCTGCAGCTACCGCAGCTGTGGCCGCTGCTAGGCCACAGGAGGGTGACTCGTTGCTGTTCCGGGAGTTCAGCAACACGAAGCCACCTGAGTTCGATGGGACGCAGGATCCGATTGCTGCGATGAGGTGGATCGCTGATATTGAGGGGTGCTTCTACACTTGTTCATGCCCGGAGCACCTGAGGGTACGGTTCGCTTTGAACCAGCTCCGTCTGGGAGCGAAGGATTGGTGGAAGTTCGTGACGGCGAACTTCACTTTGGCAGAGATTACAGCAGTGACATGGTAGGGGTTTACTTCTATGTTCAGGGACGAGTACGTTCCCCCAGTGGAGAGGGAACGATTGGTTCAGGAGTTCTTAACCCTCAAGCAGGGTACTGATTCTGTTGCGGTGATCACGCGGAAATTTCATGAGAGGGCGATGTTCTGCCCCGAGCTGGTGTCCACTGAGCAGGCTCGGATGAGCCGGTACTTGGGTGTTTTGAGGAGGGATATCCGGGAGTTTGTGTCGAACTCCACCTATCATACTTTTGCTGAGCTTCAGGCGAACGCCAGGAAGCGCGAGATTGAGTTGGAGACCCAGGCCAGGGAAGAGGCCGAGTCTCAGCGGGTGGACCGGCGGCCGGCTCAGTCTCAGCCGGCAGCCAAGCGGATAAAGTCCGCCGATTCGAGGACAGGAGGTCCGAAGGGCCGCACTTGCGGAAAGTGCGGCAAGGGTCATGATGGGGCATGTCGATCTGGTGCTTGCTACAAGTGTGGCAAGGAGGGGCACATTGCTAGGGAGTGCCCCAAGGGGTTTACGGTTTGCTTTCATTGCAACCAGACAGGCCATCGGAAGGCCGAATGCCCTCAGCTTCTTCAGGGATCTGCACATGCTGCCAGAGCTACTGCGACTCGACCGGTGAAGGCCGAGACTCCGAGGGCTCGGGGGAGAGCCTTTCAGCTGACTGTGGAGGAGGTCTGCGCTGCGCCCGATGTTGTGGCAGGTATGCTGTAATTCATGTATTTATTTTAAAGTCGAGATGTTATGCTTATGTTATTATATGCGTAGGTACTTTCCTTGTGAACTCTGTGCCTGCTCTAGTGTTATTTGACTCGGGTGCGAGTAGGTCCTTTGTATCTTTAGCTTTTAGTCAACATATCAGCGTTAGTCGTGAGTCGTTGAGTCGGCCTCTGAGAGTTTCTATAGCTGACGAGAGAGTGATTTGTGCCACTGAGGTTCTCCGGGATGCGTGCTAGAGATTTTCGGGGTTGAGTTCCCGATTGACCTGATTCCTATTGCGATGGGTGATGTCTGTGTCATCGTGGGCATGGACTGGTTGAGCCGATTCGGTGCTGTCATCGACTGTGAGCGTCAGCTGGTGGCTATACGAGACCATAGTGGGGGAGTTCTTTCGGTGTACGACGAGGGTACCTGTTCGGGATCAGCTTTTTGTTCGGCCGCTAGGGCGAGGCAGTGTCTACAGCAGGGCTGTAAGGGTTTTGTGGCGTATGTGATGGATACGCGGGAGGTTTCCGAGAGACCGAGGTCAGTTGAGGAGGTCCCAGTGGTGCGTGAGTTTCCAGATGTTTTCCCCGAGGAGCTGCCGGGAGTACCTCCTGTGAGGCAAGTAGAGTTTGGTATCGATCTGGTTCCGGGGGCCGCGCCTATTGCTAAGGTGCCTTATCGTCTTGCACCTCCAGAGATGCAAGAGTTGTCCTCGCAGCTCCAGGAGTTGCTGGGGAAGGGATTCATTCGGCCGAGCAGCTCGCCGTGGGGAGCACCTATTCTGTTCGTCAAGAAGAAGGATGGTTCACACCGGATGTGCATTGATTACCGGGAGTTGAACAAGTTGACGGTCAAGAACCGTTACCCATTACCGAGGATCGATGATTTATTCGATCAGTTGCAGGGAGCATCTTGGTTTTCCAAGATCGATCTGAGGTCAGGGTACCATCAGGTGAGAGTGCGGGATGAGGACGTCCAGAAGACAGCGTTTAGGACGCGATATGGGCATTATGAGTTTGTGGTGATGCCTTTCGGGCTCACCAATGCCCCGGCTGTGTTCATGGATCTCATGAACAGGGTATGCAGGCCGATGTTGGATCGGTCAGTGATTGTATTTATCGACGACATTCTAGTGTATTCGAGATCTAGAGAGCAATATGAGGAGCATTTGAGGGAGGTCCTTGAGGTATTGAGGTCGGAGAAGCGTTATGCAAAGTTCTCCAAATGTGACTTCTGGTTGCGGGAGGTCCAATTTCTAGGACATGTTGTTAATCAGGAAGGGATATTGGTCGATCCGGCCAAGGTTGAGGCGGTGATGAGTTGGGAGGTGCCGAAGTCACCCTCTGAGATCAGGAGCTTCCTTGGGTTGGCAGGGTATTATCGGAGATTCATTAAGGATTTCTCCAAGATCGCAGTGCCGCTCACTAGATTGACCCGGAAGGGTGTTGCATTCTCATGGGGACCCGAGCAGCAGACCTCCTTTGAGACACTTCGCCAGAGGTTGTGCGAAGCCCCGATATTAGCTCTCACGGAAGGGATGGAAGATTTTGTAGTATATTGCGACGCATCGATTTCGGAACTGGGTGCAGTGTTGATGCAGAGGGGTCATGTGATAGCTTATGCGTCGAGGCAGCTGAAGCCTCATGAGGCGAGGTATCCCACGCATGATTTAGAGTTGGGGGCAGTAGTGTTTGCTCTCAAGATTTGGCGTCACTACCTGTATGGGGTTCGATGTACGATATACACAGACCATAAGAGCTTGAAGTATTTGATGGATCAGCCCAACCTAAATATGCGTCAGAGGAGGTGGTTGGATGTGGTCAAGGATTATGATTGTGAGATCCTGTACCACCCAGGCAAGGCTAATGTGGTAGCCGATGCATTGAGCCGCAGGGCGGAGAGCACTCCATTGCGAGATGTATGTTTGAGATTGACTGTGATGACTCCAGTATTGGATGCTATTCGTGGGGCATAGGCCGAGGCTGTGCGACCAGAGATGCAGAAGAAAGAGCGGGTCGTTGGGTTAATTTCAGAGTTCGTTAAGGATGGACGAGGGCTTCTGTCATTTCAGGGTCGGATCTGGGTACCGTTCGTGGGCGGTACGCATATTACTTTGATTGAAGAGGCTCATAGATCGAAATTCTCGATCCATCCCGGTGCTACGAAGATGTATTTGGATTTGAGGAAAGAGTATTGGTGGCCCTGTATGAAGAGGGACGTCGCATGGTTCGTTGAGAGGTGCTTGACCTGCCGTAGGGTTAAGGCCGAGCACCAGAGACCGCATGGCAAGTTACAGCCATTGGAGATTCCCGAGTGGAAGTGGGAACAGATCACTATGGATTTGATCACCAAATTGCCGAGGACTGACAGGGGAGTTGATGCAATTTGGGTGATTGTGGATAGGTTGAAGAAGAGTGCACACTTCCTTGCCATCAGCGAGAGTTCTTCAGCGGAGAAGTTGGCGGAGATATATGTGAGAGAAGTGGTATCTCGGCATGGGGTGCCGATCTCGATTGTTTCAGACCGTGATGTGCGCTTCACTTCCAGGTTCTGGAAGAAATTCCATGAGGAGTTGGGTACTAAATTGCATTTTAGTACCGCATACCATCCCCAGACAGACGGTCAGAGCGAGCGAACGATTCAGACACTGGAGGACATGCTTCGAGCGTGTGTGTTAGACTTCGGGGGTAGCTGGGATGCGTATTTACCATTGGTAGAGTTTTCCTACAACAACAGCCATCATTCGAGCATTGGTATGCCACCTTTTGAGCTGTTGTATGGTAGGAGGTGTCGGACCCCCATTTGCTGGGGAGAGGTGGGACAGAGAGTGATGGGCAGCACAGAGATCGTGCTTCAGACGACAGAGCAGATTCAACAAGTTAGACAGAGGTTATTGACCGCCCAGAGCCGACAGAAGAGTTATGCAGACAGGCGCCGATCCGAGCTTGAGTTTCAAGTCGGCGACTTCGTTCTCCTGAAGGTCTCTCCTTGGAAAGGAGTGATTCGATTCAGGAAGAGGGGCAAGTTGGGGCCCCGGTATATTGGGCCATTTCGTGTGATTGCAAGGATAGGCCGGGTAGCCTATCGTTTGGAGTTGCCAGCAGAGTTGGGGCAGATCCACGACACTTTTCATGTGTTGCAATTGAGGAAGTGCATAGCCGATGAGTCGGCAGTGGTTCCATTAGAGGATATTCAGGTGGATGCGAGCCTAAATTATGCCGAGAGACCAGTGGCCATCAGGGATCGGAAAATCAAGGTTCTGAGGAACAAGGAGGTACCTCTGGTGTTGGTTCAGTGGCAACACCGGAAGGGATCGGAAATGACTTGGGAGCCGGAGCGTGAGATGCGGGAGCACCATCCGGAGCTATTTTCAGAGTGAGACTTCGAGGGCGAAGTCTAGTCCCAGTGGGGGAGAGTTGTAACAGCCCGGAATTTCAGGTATTGTTATAATTATGTTTTTGGGGTGTTTTAAGAGGGGACTCGGCGAGTTGGAGCCTAGACTCGCCGAGTAGGATCGCAGACCTGGTCGCGGGTTCGCGACTGGACTCGACGAGTCCGGATATGGACTCGGCGAGTCTGCGCTATTTAGCGAAAACCCTAACCGTTCAGGTTTGGGATGTATAAGAGGGACTTATTGGCCGTCATTGTTCATTTTAGCCTTCTGAGAGAAACCCTAAATCGATTGTGTGCATCTGGAGCAAGGTTAAAGGCCATTGTTGATTTTGGAGGAGTTGTTGTGCAAGGAAGAGAAGGGCTTGGCTAAGGGAACAACAAGGGAGTCACGTTCTGAGGATTGGGGACACAGAGAGTACATCATCCAGGTAAGAATTCGAGTATACTCTGCTATGTTGATGTGTTTATGGATTTAGGGTTTATGGAACCCTTTTGTGACTAGATTGAATGTTACCATAGTCCCCCAAACGATTGGAACCCTGTATTGGGACCTTTGGAGGTCCAGAATGTCCCATGCCTGAGCATTTTGGGAATTGATGGAGGTTTTGGATTGGAATCCTTATGCCTTAGGTCAAAATGTAAATTATAAGTCATGGGGTGTATCATGAGCACCGAAATGAGGACCTTACGTGATGGATCAGTCTAGGAAGGCCAGACCTATGAATGGTCGGAGCAGTTCTGACCTTAGGAAGCAGTTTGAGCGGTTGCATGGCATGGACTCGCCGAGTTCGATGAACAGACTCGGCGAGTAGCTTGAAGATTATCTGGGACTCGTCGAGTTGTTCTTCAGACTCGGCGAGTTGAGTCGGGGTGGCCCCGCGATTCTTCCAGGAGTAACTCGTCGGGTCAAGGAGGATACTCGACGAGTAGAAGGGGAATCTTAGAGAATTGGAGGACGTCTAGACTCGCCGAGTCCGGTCGAGTTGACCGTTGACCGTTGACCGTTGACCAGAGTTGACCTATGTGTGACTTCTTAGGGTCAGTTAAACTTAGAAGATAAAAGTGTTAATAAGAGATATATGATGTTATAGGGAGATTGTAGCTCGGCGGATCGAGCACGAGTAATTTCAGGATTTGCTAGCTTTCAGTATTCACGAGGTGAGTCTTCTCACTATACTGTACCCGGAAGGGTTTGACTGTGTGACCGGAAGGTCAGATATGATATGTGATATGTATGCTATATGTGGTAAGTTATTTGTTATATGTGCTATGTATGTTATGGGCCGGAAGGCGATTATATTATGGGCCGGAAGGCATTATGTTATGGGCCGGAAGGCGATTATGTTATGGGTCGGAAGGCGTTGTGTTATGGACCGGAAGGTCGGTGTGGGTAGGACCGGAAGGTTTACCTAGCAGGGACGGAAGTCCCCTGAGACACATGGACCGGAAGGTGAGGGCCTGGAAAGGCGTATGTGCGTAAGTTGTATATTGGGGAACTCACTAAGCATTTATGCTTACAGTTGTTATGTATGTGTTTCAGGTACCAGCGAGGACCGTGGGAAGGCGCCGGCGTGATCTGTACACACTGAGGGATGTTTTTATGATCTTGGGATTTAGACAATTTGTATTTGACATGACACTTAAATATTTATGCCTTGTTTTGAATGAAAATACTTTATTTTGAAAATGAAAATTTTGTTTGAAAATTTGCGTTGTTACAGTAAGCTTTCCCCCCAAATATTAATTAGATGTGCTGCTAGAGGTCATTATGCATCACTGCTAAACACATTAACATTATCAATGATGAGTTTTAGGCATAACAAAACAAACTTAAAACTTTTAAGTGTGCATGCAACCTAAAACAAGATCTATGTTTTCACTATTGAATATATAACTATGAACATCGAAATAAGAACCCTAGGACCCCTAGGTAATTTTCTAAAATTACTAAAGAAGAAGGTTTAGGGTTACATTATTTTTAGTTGTTATTGTAAACAACTTGAAATGCTCTTGTTGATCATTTGGAAGCAAGAACCACAAGTGTCGTGCCTCTAATGGTTCACACTAAAGCTAGCAAGATGAAAGTTATATAGAGAGGAGAAGAGAGACAAAATTTCATCCAAGGCTTGTAGAGGGAAGGGATCGCCGAAATTAAGGGCTAGGGAGGCCTTTATATTGCTAAAGAATCTTGGGGCCAAATATAGGCTTAAGGGATAAGACCTAGATTCCTTTGCTTGGTGATCAAGTAGCCTAATCCCTTATCTAAAGGGCCTTGGACGAAAATTCTAGGCCTTCCCTAGAAGTTTTGTAGCCTTCCTTCCTCAACTTTAAATAAATAACCAAACCGTCTCTGTACTATTAATTAACCCAATTAATCCAAAAATTAATTCTAGTTAATTTCTGATTAATTATTAATAATATGATTTCTAATTAATATATTATTTTCATAATACATTAATAAATGTTTTATTTATTATTCACATAATAAATTAATCTCTCTCTCTCTCTCTCTCTAAAAGTCATCATGTCTAATTGTTAGGTTTGAGGGTAAACCAAAAGGACTATGTTATTATCAATTCAAGTATATACCAGTTTTAGTTATGGGCTTATATACCTAATCCAACAGTCTCCCACTTGGATAAGTCTATAACTATAATTGTCAGTATACCTTCTGAAGCGATCAACAAATTGTTGTTTCCAAAAGCCGTTCTTGAACTTTGACCCAGTCAGTTACGTGTCCTAAGATAAGTGATTATATAATCCTCCGTTGTTTAAAATATCATTTGGAAATGAGACATGGAACAAAATCAATCTCATTATCCAATACTTTGTTTCCCGATTTCTGATTTGTAATGACATATAACTTCTAATCGAACACATCAATTTAGTCTTGGTCGGGTCCGACACTATAAGTCAACACCAAATCACCGATGGGCCCAAAGATATCGCTTTTCCCATTAGGGAAAAAGGAACAGATAAACTATGACTTATATGCTTGAACCATTTACTCATCAAATCATGTACAACAACATGTTTTATAACATCAAGTTACTGATGTGTTTACGCATTATCAATGCACAACTGACTTGCAAACCACAACTCATACATCTCCATTTTAAGATTATAAGATATTATCGTCTCAAAATTACTTGTGATAAATTCCATGAAGTAATTCTCTGAGTGTAGGTTAATCCAATACTTAAATCTCCATTTCTAAATACTCATGAACATTGTAGCAAGACCATTATTATGTCTATAACTCTTTAGACAATCTACAATTCAATTCATGAAAGTCTTTATTCACTACTTACTTCCAGACGTATGATCGGCTGTGGACTTTTAAATAATCGAATTACTCTGAAAGTAAAACATGCAAGCATGAAAAACAAGATTAAACAATTGACAAAAGATAATAAACAAACTCATAAATAATTCTCTATTATTTAATCAACAAAATTCAATTACATTTACTTTGTTATAAGTTTCTAAATAACTATCTAACTACTAAAACTAATATCATCTCTCAGACCAATGCTCCTAGCATGCTGAATGTGTTTAACCCTACATAGACTCTTTCTGTGGATCTGCAGGATTCTCTTCAGATGATACCCTCTTTACTACGAGTTGACCTTCTTCTACCCTATATCTGATGAAATGGTATTTTCTATTGATATGTTTTGATCTGCCATGATCTCTTGGTTCATTTGTCAAGGCAGCCACTCCTTCATTATCACAAAAAAGTTCCATTGGTCCTTGATGGCTGACACAAATCCGATGACGTTTTTCAACCAAATTGCCTCCTTTGATGCTTCTCTTTCCACTATGGACTCTAATTCATTGGTAGAATCAACCATTGTTTCTTTCTTGGAACTTTTCCATGTAACTGATCCTCCATTTAAGGTAAACACCTAGCCAGATTGAGAAAGAAAGTTGCCTCTGTCTGTTTGAAATCTAGTATCACTATACCAAGTTACTCTCAATGTATCACTGCCACCAAGTACTAGGACCTAGTCCTTAGTCCTTCGCAGATACTTGAGAATATTCTTAACTACGGTCTAAAGAACTTTACCTGGATTTCCTTGATAATGACTGACCATGTTCAAAGCAAAGGATACATCAAGGCGAGTACATGTCATAGCATACATGAAAGATCCAACTACGGAAGTGTATGGAACTCTACTCATTTTGCTATTTCTGCATCAGTACTTGGGATTTGAGTCTTACTCGGTTTTGTATTACTCTAAATAGGTAGTTCTCCTTTCTTGGAATTCTCCATACTAATACGTTTTAGCACATTTTCTAAGTATGTACGTTGACTAAGTCCAATTAGTTTTTTACTCTTGTCTCTATGAATTCTTATCCCTAAAATATAGGCAGCCTCTCCTAGATCCTTCATAGCGAAAAACTTTCCAAGCCAATACTTAACCTCTTGCAAAGTTGGAATGTCGTTTCCTATAAGAAGTATGTGATCAACATACAACACTAGGAAGTTTACTATACTCCCACTAGCTTTGACATACATACAAGACTCATCTTCACTTCTAGAGAAACCAAACTCCTTGATTTTCTTGTTGAAGCAAAGATTCCATCTGCGAGACGCTTGTTTCAATTCATAGATGGATTTCTCAAGCCTGCACACTCTATTGGCAAACATTGCATAAACAAAACCCTCTGAATGACTCATGTAAACATCCTCAACCAACTTCCCATTAAGGAAAGCTGTTTTGACATCCATCTGCCAAATTTCAAAGTCATGAAATGCAGCTATGACGAGTATTATCCTAATAGATTTTATCTTAGCCACTGGTGAGAAGGTCTCATTATAGTCAACCTCTGGAGTTTGAGTAAAGCTCTTCACAACCAGTCAAGCCTTGAAAGTGTGTACTTTTCCATCCATGTCGGTCTTCTTCTTGAAGATCCATTTTAAATGCACCATCTTCTGACCAAGTTTTTGATCAAACAAATTCCAAACTTTGTTTTCATACATGGGCGTGATCTCGCTGTCCATCACCTCTTGTCATGTGGCTGCCTCTGGGCCTGCCATTGCTTCCTTGTAGTTAGCCAGTTCATCCAAATTTACCAGTATACTATCATTAATAAACATATCACCATATATAGTAATGTGGGAACCATAGAACTCAGATGGCATTCTAACTCTAATGGAATGCCTAAGAGGTAATGAATCGTCAACTGGTTTAATTGGAATCTCTTACTCTAGTTGAACCCTAGCATCTTCAGAGGTTCTTTCATCGTTTGATTCTTGAATCTCTTCAAGATCAATGGTACTCCCACTGTCCTCTTTGCATATGAGCTCTCTCTCGCGAAAGACTCCTCTTCGTGCTACAAAGACCATGTACTCACTAGGTTTGTAGAACAAATATCCAAAGGACTTCTCTGGGAAACCGATGAAAATACATCCCTCACTTCGAGGTTCAAGCTTGTCGTGAGTCTTTCGTCTAACAAAAGCTTCACAACCCCAAACCTTGACATATGCTAACAAGGGAACCTTCCATGTCCACATCTCGTGAGGTATTTTGGCAACCTTCTTAGTTGGGACAAGATTAGGAATATGGGCGGCAGTCTCTAAGGCATACTCCCAGAACAAAATTGAAAAGGAGAAGCTTGATTCATCATAGAACGAACCATGTCTAACAAGGTTCGATTGCACCTCTCAACCACACTATTAAGTTGTGGTATCCTAGGAGGGGTCAATTGTGATACTATTCCACATTCCTTGAGGTAGTAGTGGAAGTAAATTGTGATACTATTCCACATTCCTGCCCAATTGATTCTCGATTTCATGTTTAAATTCTTTGAACTTTTCAAAGTTTATTAAGTAGATATAATTATATCTGTTATAATCATCAGTGAAAGCCACATAGAATGGATTTGCATCCGTTGTTGTGGATCTGAAGGGTCCACACACATATGTGTGTATGAGGTCCAACAATCCTTCACCTCTTTCACAAGATCCAGTGAAAGGTGATTTTATCATCTTACCCAAAAGATAATATTCGCATGTATCATCTGACCTTAGGTTAAATGATTCCAAAACTCCATCCTTTTGGAGTTGGACGATGCATTTCTTATTAACGTGTCCAAGATGATAATGCCACGAACATGCTTTGTCTATACCATTAGACGAATCAATTTAAAATACACTATTGCCTAAATTGTCTACACACATCATGGTTTCATACATACCAACACAAGGTAAAGCTTCAAAATAAAAATAAAACACCATTGTTATAAGCAGAAATAAAACCATTCTCATCATTAGAAGAATATATGAAACCTCGTATGAACAATGCATGAAAAGAAATAATGTTTCGTGTCATTTCTAACAAGTTGGAATAATTTATAAAATCTAAATCAACACCATTACTAAGCACTAGACTATAAAATCCAATCTTGGTGATAGGTGAAGATCGCCTATTCCCCATGATCAAGTTCATTCTACCGTGCTCCACCTCCTCATTTCTTCTTATTCCCTGCAAATTAGAATAAATGTGAAATCCACAATCCTTTATCAAGGACCTAATAATGAGAACGTGATGGGTTATTAGATTAGATAGTGTATATACCTCCAAAAGTCGCCTTCACCTTGCCATATTTAATTTATTGCTGATACTTTGGGCAACTTCGTTTCTAATTCCCTTTGTCGTTGCAGAAGAAGCTAGTGGCCTCTTTAGGATCAAAGACAGGAGGAGCATCAGAACTGGATTTACCTTTAGGTCCATTGCTTGACAACCCAACTTGAGACTTTCCCTTCCAGTTTTGCTTTAGATGACCTTTCCTCTTCTTCCCCTTCCATTGACCAATGGCCAACGGGAGCACTAGCAGGAGTAGAGGCAATACTCTTTACCATCATCCCTACTTCAGCTACTCACAGGAGGTTGTGTAATTAAGCCAAGGTGGTCTAATCGTTGTTCAGTTGATAGGTCAAAATAAACTTATCATAACAACTTGGTAAGGAGTTCAAGACTATGTCAGTGGCTAACTCCTCATCAAAATGCACATTAAGCCTAACAAGGCAATCCACGTATCGTTGCATCCTATGCACATGGTTTCTAATAGACTCTCCTTCTTTTATTTTATTTGCTATGAGGGACTTTACCACCTCATACTTTTCTTGACGAGCTCGCTTATGTTACTTTTCCATAAGGTACTTGTTTATCTTGTACAACCAGTAATCCTCATAGAAACCTTGTAACTCAGGAGTCATGGTGGCTACCATGATGCAATAAACTTTTTTTTGCATCATTGTAGTGCTTCTTCTAGGCGGCTAGTTCTTCAGGTTGGCCTTCTCTTCATCAATCTCATTTATTTATTTCTCAAGGACATACTTTTTGTCCTCAAAACGAAGGTCCATTTTGATGTTGCACATCTAGTCGTTGTAGTTGGTGCCATCCAATGTAAGTTTCGAGCAGATTTTCAACAACGAAAAGTTATGGAAGGAGAAGGAGGAAACAGAAGCATAATTTGAAGTAGACATCTATAAAAAGAATGTAGTTTTAGTGAGATAAGAATAATCCTTAATATAACAACCCAAAAATGAAATAATAAGGCTAGGATCCAACTAAAAAATTCACAACTTTATTAAGAGATGCCGTAATCTAATTGTAAAATATATAAAGGTAGGTAAATGACAATTTACTAATTCCACCAATAGAAAATGAAATTTGAAAAGAATGTAGTTAATTGAAATTCCTAGATCTTTTGAGATCATCGAAACTATTCAATGGCATGTTTAATCTCAGATTATGCTCCTCTATTTTTGACTGGGATACCGAGGATCACAAACAAGATGTGAATAACCATGCGAATTAGCTTGGCACTCTCGACGTCTTTTATCATCATATTTTAATGTGCTGGTTAACCACACGCACTCCATTAATCAATGATAATTTTCGAGATACCTATTATTACTCTTTATAGTAACTATCATTGTGCCGGTTAACCGCACACGCTCCACTAACTACTATAAAGTATAATGTGCAATTCATAGGTTAGCATACAAATTCACATAGTTCTTAAAGTAACTAGGGTTGTGTTTAGTTATGGAAAAACAATTTTCATTTTCCTTTTTCATTTTCCCTTTTCATTTTTTGTTTTTCGTTTTCAGTTTTCATTGGAATTTTTAAAAAACGCGTTTAGTTAAAATTATTCATTATTCATTTTCAGGTTTATAAAATTAGAAAACGTCAGTAGATGTGTATATTTCTATTGATTTTTATTTTTAGAAATCGGTAGCGGTGGTAGGGTGGGAGTAGGGGCAGTGGTGGTGTCGATGATGGAAACGGTGGTGGCGGCGGCGGCGGTGGTAGTGATGACAAGCAATGGTGGTGGTGGCGGAGGCGGTGGTGGTGATTGTGGCGACAATGGTGGGGGTAATGGTGATGGTAAGTCGGTGATTGTGGTAGTGGTGTTGGGTGGGTGTGTGTGTTTGTGTGTGTGCGTTACGGGGGTGGGTATGGGTATGTGTGTGTGTGAGTGTGTTGTGGGGGTGGGTATGGGTGTGTGTGTGTGTTTGTGTATGTATGTGTGTGTGGGTGGGTGGGTGTGGATGGGTGTTTGTGTGTGTATGGGTGGGTGTGTGTGCGTAGGTGGGTGTTTGTGTATGTATGTATGGATGTATGTGTGTGTGTAGGTAAGGGTGTGTGTTTGTGTGTGTGTTTGGGGGGTTGTAGGTGTGAGTGGGGGTTAGGGTGGGTGTCTGTTTATGGGTGTGTGTGTGTGTGTATGTGTGTGTTTATGGGGGTAGGGCTAAGTGTGGATGTATGTTTGTGTGTGTGTGTTTGTGGATATATGCGTGTGTGTGTGTGGGGGGGGGGGGTATGGGTGGGGGTAGGTGTGTGTCTCTCTGTGTGTGTGTGTGTGTGTATGTGGGGATGGGCTTAAGAATGAGTGGGTGTGGGTAGGTAGGGATGTGGTGGGTTAGGGTGT
Organism: Lactuca sativa; assembly: GCF_002870075.4. Lineage (NCBI taxonomy): Eukaryota > Viridiplantae > Streptophyta > Magnoliopsida > Asterales > Asteraceae > Lactuca > Lactuca sativa. The sequence goes on along the minus strand of NC_056625.2, from coordinate 86,004,011 downwards.
TAAAGTGAGGGTAGGTAGAGGTGCGAGTAAATGTATGTTTATATTTTAGAATTAGAAAAATGTGGAAAACCATAATTATTGGTTTTCCAAAAAATTTCGACTTCTTTGTAATTTTAGAAAATGGCAAATTTTCATTTTTCGTGAAAAATTTAGAAAAATAGACCAACTAAACGCGTTTTCAAAATTCTCATTTTTTTTTTGAAAATTTTCCGGAAAACGGCTCATTTTTCCGCGTCTAAACGCACCCTAAGATTGCGATTTTAATAAAAAGGTTTAGTTACTTTTAATAGCATTATACTTTTAATGAGAATTAATTTGTCCTATTAAACCCGTTCGACTAACGACCCTCCACCATACAAGAGAGCGGTAGATAAGAATAGATACCCAATGACGGTTATTTTATAGGACACTTCCTTAAACTCACCTTATAGTATGGCTTCATGAATGAGGCGCACTAACGGTTTGACTGACTTAGTCTTATACATATAATAATTATTGAACTTTTAATTTTATATATAATATAAGGTGTATTTTAAAACGTTTTCAAAATACTAAGTTTATATTCAAATTTCGAAAATTAAATAGTTAATTTAAATTTAAAAATAAACCAAAAGATTTAATAGTTATTTATTAATTAACATTTAATTAATTATATTAAATCAAATAAGGATTATCCAATCAAATTAATCAATTAATTTAATCCTAATCCTTATATCCCTAAATTTTCGAAAATAGATATATGATCTATCTAATTTTAATTATCCTTTTTAAGGCAAGTTAAAAGATAATTACCAAAATTAAAAAAATTAAAATCCCTAACCTACCATTTTCGAAATCTTGCTTGGGGAGGAAGGTAAGTGATTCAAATCCTTAACTTAATTTTGAATTTCTTGGGGAGGAGGGTTAGGGTTTCAATACCCTAACCCTAAGTTCGAAACTTAAGGGGCAGGATACCTTAATCCAATTTCGAAATATGTAGCCTTATAGGGTTTAATTTCTATAAACCTAATTTGATCAAATTTAACAATTATAACAAATTCAATAGAAAACAAACCTAATGCTCTAATACTACTGATGGGATTTAGGCATAACAAAACAAACTTAAAACTCTTAAGTGTACATGCAACCTAAAACAAGATCTATGTTTTCACTATTGAACCTATAACTATTAACATCAAAATAAGAACCCTATGAACCCAAGTAATTTTAGAAAATTACTAAAAAAAGTTTAGGGTTACATACCTTTTAGTTGTTACCGTAAACAACTAGAAATCTTCCATAGTTTGGAAGGAAACACCATAAGCGTCGTGTCTCTAATGCTTCACACCTAAGCTGGCAAGAGGAAAACTATAGAGAGAGGAGAAGAGAGCCAAGATTTCGTCCATGACTTTTATAGGGAAGGGATCACCGAAATCAATGGCTAAGGAGACCTTTATATAACCGAGGAATCTTGGGGCCAAAGCTATGGTTTAAAGGATAAGCCCTAGATTCCCTCGCTTGGTGACCAAGCAGCTCAATCTCTTATCCAAAGGGTCTTGGACGAAAATTCTAGGCTTCCCTAGAAGTTTTCATCCACCTCATCTAATGAGGTTCTAGAGTTTTCCTTCTTCAACTTTTAATAAATAACCAAACAGTCACTGTTCTTTTAATTAACCAATAATCCAAAATTTAATTCTAATTAATACTTTGATTAATTATTAATAATATGATTGCTAATTAATATATTATTTTCAAAATTCATTAATAAACCATTAGTTTATTATTCACATAAGAAATCATTCTTTCTCATCATGTCCAATTGCTAGGTTTGAGGGCAATTTAAAATGATTGTGCTACTATTGGTTCGAATATATACCAATTTTAGTTATAGTCTTATACACCTAATCCAACAATCAACGCCGTCAATATTGTTATCAATGACACCATCGACATTGTTATCAGTGACAAGAATATGCCGATGACTCATAGTGGTTTTAGCGGCGGCTTTGGATTCTTAGCCATGTCACTAATAGCGACGAATTTAGATCATTAGCTACACAACAATTGTGGCGACCAACTAGCGGCGACTTTTAATATCTGTTGTGACGTCAAATGTCGTTGCTAATGCTCTTAATCCTTGTAGTGGATGAGCTAATCGAAACAGTTTTCTGAAAAAGTTTTGTTTTACCGCCGGATAAACTAATAAACATTTTTACAAAAAAAAACATAACTTGTCTTTTTAATAAGCAATCCCGAACACCCTAAGTCCCATTAACAAAATGATAGAGTATATATGACGACGTCAAAGGGACACGATCGAAACAACCTCCATGTTCACCAACACAAAACCTTTCATCAAAACAAAAATATACAACAAAGTACAGTACCCAAACCTTCATCATCACAAAAATAATTTCTCTATACTTCGAAAAACTTCCAGTAATAATTCTAACTCTATATCCTTTTCTTTATAATGGCTAAAGACTGAATTCTACTTGATAGAATTTAAAGTCAAAATGCATATTGTCTTTGAGCTTTTTTCCGTAACTCTTCTCAGGACCTTCTATCTTTTATATCATGAACTGTTTGCTTCGCATGAATAAAATTTTTGTTTTCATGCTTTCCTATGTATAGTATTATATATTTAATGTTTATATCATAAAAATGCAAACATCTTTGGCCATTTATTGATTTGAAATACAAAATAGAATTTTGAGCGAACAAAAACATCAAACAGGTGGCCAACAAGCCACGACGACCTACATATATGTATAACAAAACAGTGACAAAAACATAGAAGAAAGCTTCCTGGACATTATATGCCAACTTGACCCTTCAATCGACTCGACTGAATATTATTCATGCAGCTTCATTAATTAAGCCCCATCAATTAGCGAACTTATGTGGCTTCATTACTACATATAACTCGTTCTTTCTTTGAACCGATGCTCCAAAGAGCTCAACCATGTCAAGGTCATCACCCTTTGCACCATTTGGAAGTTCCCAATCAAAGTAGTAGAGCATATGAGCTAATGGAACCTCAACATTAGCTATACCAAGAACAGCTGCTGGACACATCCTTCTTCCGGCTCCAAATGGAAGATACTCAAATTCTGATCCCAACACATTTGTGGGGTTGTCCCTAAACCTCTCTGGTACGAAGCTATCAGGGTTTGCCCAATATTGAGGATCCCTATTGATTGCCCAACCATTGACCATAAGTTTTGTCCCAACGGGTATATCATATCCTCCCAGTTTGCATGCCTCCCTACATTCTCTAGGGAACAACAACGGAAGTGGAAGATGCATCCTCAAGGTTTCTCGCACCACTAGCTTCAAGTAGTCAAGATCCTGAATGTCTGCCTCTTCAAATCTTTCTTTTCCTTTAAGAGCTTCCCTGAGTTCAGCTTGAGCTTTCTTCAGCACCCTTGGGTTCCTTATCAGTTCTGAAACTGCCCATTCTAATGTTGCTGAAGATGTATCAGTCCCCCCTCCAAACATATCCTGGAACATTTCATATTAATTATTAGTAAGTTTAGCATTAAAGTACTTATCAAATCACTTTTGTCCCCCAAAAAGGTTAACTCACCAAAGTTACTGCTTTGACATTCTTTGTCGTCAACTTGAATTCGCCGCTAGCTTGGAGCCTTAATAAGACATCGAGAAGAGACTCCACCTCATTTGATTCTTTATGTTGCCCAGGGTGTTGGGTGATAACGTCGCTAAGGATCTTGTCGAGTCTCTTGTGTATGCTCTCGAGCTTCTGCCTCTTGCCAGTGAGTGTGTGGATTATTTTCTTGGATGGAAACACATCGGCAACATCAAACCCTCCTGTTAGGTGAAACAACTCTTTCACAATATCTATAAACTCTTCTTGGTCTTTGCATCCTTTACCAAATGATGTTCTACATACTATCCTAGCAATTGTATCGAAAATCATTTGTGAAAGATTAACTGGCGAACCAGCTGACTGACGAAGGGTTTTGACAAGATTATAGCACTCATCCTCACGAATATGATGAAACGACTTTACTTTTTTGACACTCATTAGTTCCAAGGTCATAAGTTTTCGTAATTGTCTCCAGTAATCACCATAGGGAGACCATACGACGTCGGTGTTTTGGTATGCGACAATCTCAGTGGTTAAAACCACTGGTCTATCTGCGAAGGCAATATCATGAGTGGTTAAGACCTCTTTAGCCCAGCGTGGATCGGAGATAATGATGGTAGAAAGCTCTCCGAGTTGTAGATGCATGAGAGGTCCATATTTCCTGGCCAAGTCGCGGAGACCATGATGAGGCAGGGAACCTATCAAATGGTGCATGTGTCCGATTATTGGGAGTCTCCATGGCTCTGGGGGAAGGTTTTGTTTTGATTTGGAAGGGCTGAATAGTTTACGGATGAGGAAGAGAAAAAGGGCAAAGGAAAGGAAGGTAGTGAGAGAGACATCCATGGTTGAAGGTGGAGAAAGTATTTGAGTTTTGGGGTGGTGTTTAAAGGGTGAAGCTGAGTTCCTTATATATAGGTGATGAAGTTCACTTGAGGACAGTCTCACTGGATAATAACAATTGACTCGAGTCCCCGATTCCCAAAGAAGAGAGGAAAAACAGATTAATTGATTAAACACTCTTCGTTTTTTTAATTTTATTTTATGTTTATTAATTTAATAAATAAACTTACATTATCATATTGAATATTCGAAAAAATTACATTTTGTCTCGGTCATCTTCCCTAATAAATAAAAATAGTTTTGCCACAAGTCACTCTTTCATTAACTTGGACACAAGTTATTTTTTGATATTTTTGAATAAATATTTTTTTTCCATGTGTCATTTTCTTATTGTTTATCTTTTTTTTAATTAACATATCATATTTATACATCAATTAATAATTGCCTTATTTAAAAATAATAACCATTAAATTACAATATTACAACTCATATACTATTGAATATCTTTCCTTTTAAATTCAAATTTTAAATTTTAAATTTCAAATTTAAATAAATTTTTGTTTAAACCTTTATATTTAATTTTTTTTGTTTTATCCAACCCATATAACATACGGGTCACACAACTAGTATTATATATATTAGTAAACATATTTTTAATCTTTAACATGTTACCAATATTAAAATAATTCGTATCTTGTTTAAAACCTAAAACGAGTTACATAAAAACCTTTATATTTTAAACATTTTTTTGGATTAATATTTGTTTCTAAACTTTTTAATAAAAGTATACAATTTTGATATTCGTTTTTCAAGCCCACCACATTTAATTAACTCCTTCATTCACTACAACCGGTTTCTTGATGTGTTAGTGAACACATTTTACTTTGTGTTAAAAGGGGTGGGATGCTTCATTATTTTTTTGTGTGTTAACTAAGATGCTTCATTATTTTTTTGTGCCAACTTATCGAAGATACCGGTTTTACTAGAAAAGATTAAAAATAACCGCTATATAGAGAAAGAGTAATGAATTCATTTCTTGTATTGTTATTTTGATACATGTACACATGGGCTTTTTACAGCCAGTGAATGATATATGCTAAAGTGAGAGAAGACAACAGTAATTGAGTTTGATAATATAAAATATATGCATAATATTATCTCTTAATATGCCCACACAAGATGGATGATCTATCGGAGACAACAATATTGGATCGCAGATGAAAGAATGGAGCACGACTTAGAGGCTTTGTGAGTGCATCAGCCAATTAATCAATGGAGTTGACATGGCAAACTTGGAGAGATCCATTAGTAACTTTTTCACAAACAAAGTGATAATCCAAGGCAACATGCTTAATACGGGAGTGAAAGACCGGATTGGTGCATAAATAAGTGGCCTCAGTATTGTCACAATAAAAGGTGGGAGCTACCTTTGAGGAAATTCCCAAATCAAGGAGAAGATTTTGAACCCAAGATACTTCACAAACAAAGTGATAATCCAAGGCAACATGCTTAATACGGGAGTGAAAGACCGGATTGGTGCATAAATAAGTGGCCTCAGTATTGTCACAATAAAAGGTGGGAGCTACCTTTGAGGAAATTCCCAAATCAAGGAGAAGATTTTGAACACAAGATACTTCAGATGCAACATTTTATATTCTGCTTCAGTGGATGATCTTGAGATTGACTTTTGATGAGAAAACGTGCAGGATATGACACTAGAAGCAAGGTATAACAAATACGCAGTAGTTGAGCGACCACCATACGTAATACCTCCCCAATCTAAATCAAAGAAGGCTTCGAGATCCATTAAAGATCCTCTATGTAGGAACATACTGTGATAAATAGTGCCTTTTAAGTACTATAGGACCCGTTTTAATGCTTGCCAGCGGGTCTCAGTAGGAGAGTGCATAAATTGTGATAGTTTGTTCACAACAAAAGATACATCTGGTCGTGTAAACGCTAGATATTGCAAACCTCCCACTAGCCTACGGTAAGGTGTAGGATCAATACTGGCAGACCTATCTTCAGAGGTGAGAATCACTGAGGAGTTGAGAGGGGTAGATACTTCTTTTGCACCGTCCATGTGAAAGGTGGTGAGGAGTTCTTGAATGTGATGGTGTAGGAAAGAAAATGACCAATAGATGTAAGGATGACTTCAATTCCAAGGAAATAATGAAGAGGACCTAAGTCTTTGACAGAGAATTTTTTGGATAATGTGAATACAAACTATTCGAGAAATAAGGTGTTGTTACCAATAAGGACTAGATCATCAACATAGACTAGAAGGTAAGTAAGAATACCATGTTGGTTATAAATGAAAAGTGACGGGTCATCTCTTGATTTTCAAAAGCCAATAGAGGTTAGGAAATTTGTAAGCTCCATACAGCAAACTCGTGGCGCTTGTTTCAAGCCATAGAGAGATTTTTTTTAGTTTGAAAATATGATAAGGAAATTGAGGATGGATGATACCAGATGGTTAGGTCATAAATACTTCTTCCTTAACATTTTCATGAAGGAAGGTATTGTTGACATCCAATTGCCAAAAAGGCCAACGACTGGATAGGGCAATGGAGAAGAGAGTGTGGATGGTGACAGGTTTTATCACAGGGCTAAAAGTGTCAAAGTAGTCTTTGCCATATTGTTGGAGATATCACTGAGCCACCAACAGGGCTTTGTTTTTTGCACCAGTTCAATGTAGGTTTGGTTTGGTTATAAATACCCTTTTACAGCCAATAACATATGAAACGTCCCGAAATTTATAAGGTAATATTTTCATTTTTTTAGTTTAGTCAGAAACACCATTTATCATTTTCCAAACATTCAAAAGTATATCAGAGCAAAAATAGTTATCAAAGTACAATCCCAAAATCATAAAGTTGCGAAAACATCGGGGGGATGCGCTGCGATCAAGCCAAGCCCTTCCCTTTCGAACGTGAAGTACATGAAACCATAACCATAAAACTGTAAGCACAAAGCCTAGTGAGTTCCCCAAAATAGCACTTACCAAACATACAATGGGCCATGTCCAGCAACCATCGGGCCCCGCTCGCTATACATGCAATTACATACAAGACATACAAGAGTCACACAGGCAGATAGCATACTATAACACACTCATCAGGCCCCTCCTAGCATCAGGCCTCTCCCGACATACATACAACACATGCAATAGTCACACAGAAAACTAGCATACAAATAACAATAATCCATGGGTCGACATTGGTGCCTTCGACTTGCCAAACACTCGGAGGAGACTCACCTTATACCGTTGAAAATCAGATAAATGCTCGAACTGTTGATCTAGATAATACCCACATTAATAAATCAAATAAAACCCAAATTAATAATTGGTCCATAAAGCATAATTAGGAATCTGATTCATTTGTCCAACTTCTAGGGTAAAAGAACATTTTACCCTTTTCTCACTTGGCCCATTAACCCAGGCCCAACCCAATGGCACCAAAAGTCCAATATGGCCCAAATTCCTAAATGATACATAAAGCCAATTCTCGGTCAAAATCCAAGAAGGCCCAATGCCTAACAATGACCCAAAGTCAAAAGGACTAGTGGCCAAGGCCCAAAACACTAATAGTCCAAATATGGCCTAAATCACAAAAGACAATAGTTGCTGAGTACGCCTAGTGTACTCAGACTTATGCCCGACGTACGCCACCTTTGGCCAGTACGCGTTGCGTACGAGTTGGGTACGCACAACGTACTCCACTAAGTCTAATTCTCATATCTTGATCCTAAATAATGTCTTAACATGTATTAAATTAAAAGACACTGATTAAATTAACGGAGACTGATTATGTAAATCAGTGATACATATAGTTTGGGCTAATGATCCATGATTGATTAGTAATGGACTAAGCTTATGTAAGAGTTCAAGAAGTGTTAGTCCAAATGAATTATTGGATTAAAAGTCTAAGTAAATGAATTAGGGTTTACAAGTGACCCTTGGAATTCTACACAATAAATGTAACCCCTAAGCCCTAAAATCGGAAACAAGGGTGTTCTAAGAAGAAGCTAGCCGATTTTGGTGCCCCCAAGCTCTTCCGAAGTGAAACCCTAGCCGATTTTGGTGCTTCCTAACCTCTTTCACATAATCCTCCTCTTGCTTTTGGTTTTTGTGACACATTTAAGGTAGCACACTTGAGGTACTAAGCTCATGGAAGACCAAGTTCTACAAGCTACAACAAAGAGGTATTCATCTAACTTTTTTTATGTTGTAAATCTCTATATTGTATGCTAGTTCGGGTTTATGCTTTGGAAAATGAAAAATTACATGTATAACTTGAGAAAACTTAGATCCAAAGCATTAGGGTTGTATGTGCACCATAGGGATGTTATAGTGCTCAAAACCCATCATTGGTATCAAAGTCTAGGGTGTTTAACTTTCTATTATATTGATGCAATTGTGTTATTTACAAAGCTGAAAAACTACATTTTTTGCCTCTAACTGGTAGACTCGACGAGTCCCATGTGGGAACTCGACGAGTTGATCCTGAGTTAAGCCAACTCGACGAGTCCATTGCTTGGCTCGACGAGTTGGATCAACTATTTGTAGTTTTTTCGAGTTTTTGGCCTGAATTGGATTATGATCATTACCGCAAACTGTTTTGATTGATAAAATTCAATTTTTCTAATAAGGTAATGATTGTCCTCTTCCAATTTAATGATGATTGTCAAATTTTAAGATAATTAATTGATTTTGTGAAAAACTAATCATTTGTAGAATTTGATTTGAATCATCTTGCTATATGAAATTAGATTAGGTCATTTTTGTGATATAGTTAATTATATGATTAATTTAATTGTTTTCAAATTGATCCAAGAGAGTTTTGAAAGGTTTCAAAACATGCCCTTAAGTTTTGGAATTTGAAAAGTCTCATTTATGGAACTTTAAATTCTAGGTTTTGGAATTCAAAAGGCTTTGAAAAGTTTCAAAACTTGCCCTCAAGTTTTGGAATTTGAAAAGCCTCATTTATGAAACATTAAATTCGAAAGTCTAGAATTTTAAAAGTTTAAAATCCAAACCTTATACTATTCTAATATTAAAAGATTAATACTTATATATATATATATATATATATATATATATATATATATATATATATATATATATATATATATATATATATATATATATATATATATATATATATATATATATATATAAGACATTCAATCTTACCGTTAGTAGGCCTCATTCACGAATCTGGTCTATAAGGAGGGTATAAGGAAATTGCCTATAAAATGACGATTAAATAGGTGTCCACTCTCACCCACCGCTTCCTTAACTAGTGGATGGTCGTTAACCGAACAGGTAGGATAAGACATTAATTCTCATTAAAGAGTATAATGATAATCATAAAAGTAACTAAATGTTTTTCTAAATTTCCAATCTTAGCTACTTTAGGAAAAATGTGACAATTAGCCCTGTTGAAAATACCAGATACCCAAATTACCCGCCCGATTTTTTCGGGTGTCGGGTAAATCGGGTATCGGGTAAATTTTTTCTGGTAATCGGGTAACCCGATTTTTTTTCGGGTAGGGTAAAGGGTATATTTTTTAGGTTTCGGTTATACCCGAATTACCCGAATTATTTTAAAAATTCTTTTTTTTTTGTAGAGCTTGTACTATATAGCAGGTATTTAATCACGCTTAAACTAACTATCATTATTGTAAAACATGAATCTATTTATTATGACAATATGACACTAACAATGTTAAAAATAATTGTTTATATATCATCATGTTCTTTAAAACTTAACTGTTTTCAAGATTATAGTTTTTATTGCAACTAACAAACTCATTATCTTGACGAAACTTTAGAACATGAAAAAACTTATGGCTACAATTATCTTAAACATTTTAAACTTTTAAATTAAGATCTTTAAGTATTTGTTTTTTTAACATCTTATTAGATTAGATTAAGTTGTTAAAAAATTACTTGATATCTTAGATATTATTGACTAAAAAATCTCAATGTACAAAGCTTGAGTAACTTCGTTTATGTCTCGTTTGTTTATATAAACAAGACTAATAAAGCACGGCGTATTTATTTCATTAAATTTATTTTCAAGGGAAATTAAAAAAAAATTATATATTTCGGGTAATACCCGAATTACCCGAACCCGACCCGATACCCGAATTACCCAAATCCGAATTACCCGAATTTAGTTTGGGTAGGGTAACGGGTATTTTTTCTAACATGAAAACCCGAATTACCCGAAACCCGAAAAAATTACCCGATCAACACCCCTAGTGACAATGGTGTTATTCCATGAAATTGCACTTTGCACCCTGCCAAGTCGTTAGTGGAGTGTGTGTGGTTAACCGCCACACTAATTTGGGTTGACAAGGGTGGCAAAGGGTAGCTCGATGTTTGTCATAGATCAATGGAGCGTGTGTGCTTCACCGGCACATTGATTAGGTGATAAATGACTTCAAGAGTACCATGTATATTTGCATGGTTATTCACACGTTGTTTGTGATCCTTGGTATCCCAGTCACAAACTTGAAGGGCATAATCGATATTTAAACATGCCATTGAAAAGTTCAATGAATCTCAAAGAACTAGGAATTTCAAAAAAACATAATTATTTAAATTTTAGTTTTGGGTGGTGAAATTGGTAAATCGTCATTTACCTACCTTCAAATATTTTGCAATTTGATTACGACATCCCTCTTCCGAATTATGAAATATTGTGATTGGGTCCTAGCCTTAATTTTTTATTTGGATGTTATATTAAGGAATTTCTATCTAATGAAACTTGTCCTTCTATTTTAGATGTCTGCTTCAAACTTAAATGCTTCTGGCTCTTTCTCCCTCATGAACTTATGTGGGAGGGTCATTTTCGATGGATCGAATTTCAATGATTGGATTTAAAGCATTCAGATTAACATTCGATACGAGGAAAAGGAATATGTCCTCGAAAAAGACCTAAAGGAGATTGATGAAGAAACTGCTACTCCTGAGCAACTGGCTGAGTATAAGGTTCATGAGAAGGACGCGACAAAGGTGTCGTGCATCATGCTAGCCACTATGACTTCTGAGCTTCAGAATCCTATGAGGACTTCTGGCCTTTCGAGATGCACCAAAACTTTATGGAAAGGTAGCATCAAAGTGCTCGACAGGAAAGGTATTAAATCATTTCCTCCATGATAACAACAAAAATGAAGGATGGAGAGTCCATTACGACCTACTTGCAAAATATGCAAAGGTTTATGGACCGCTTGCTGAAGTTGAATGTCAACTTCGATGAAGAGTTGGCTATTGACATTATCCTACACTCTTTGCCTCCTTGTTATGATCAGTTTAGAATGACTTATCATATGAACAAGGATAAAGTCACTCTAAGCAAGCTTCAAGGCCTATTGAGAACTGTTGAAAGTAGCTTAGAAGGTAAGTTTGTTGTACCCACTCCTTCAGTTGCTGCCCCTGTCCTGGCAATTGGACATGGGAAAGGGAAGAATAGGAAGGCTCCTTCTAAGAGCCACAAGGGAAAGTCCCATGATGGATCCTCTTCTAGTGGGACCAAAGGTGGTTCTGCTACTCCCTCTTCCAATCCAAAAGAAGCAGAGTGCTTCTACTGTCATGACAAAGGGCACTGGAAACGAAGCTGCCCCAAATACTTATAGGACATCAAGGATGGGAAGATAAATCCCACTTTCGAAGGTATTTATGCTATTCAATCTAATAACTCATCACATTCTAGTTCTTGGGTCCTTAATACAGGATGTGTTTTTCACATTTGTTCTAATTTGCAGGGTCTAAGAAGAAGTAGGGATATGGGGCACGGGAAGATGAACTTGATCATGGGGAATAGGAAAGCGTCGACTGTCACCAAGACTAGAGTTTATTCTTTATTGCTTAGTAGTGGGTTATAATTAGATTTGAATAATTGTTTCTACTCTTCAGAATGGCGAGAAACATTATTTCTTTTCATTGTTTTTATAAACAAGGTTTTAGATTTTAATTTAATAATGAAATTTGTTCTATTAATGCTTTTTATAATGGTAAATTTTATTTTAAAGCATTGCCTTGTAATGGTATATATGAAAATGTGATGGTTGTAGACAACTTAGGAAATAATGTATTGCAAATTGATTCGTCCAATGGTTTGGACAAGGCATGCTTGTGGCATTGTCGTCTTGGACATGTCAACAAGAAGCACATGGCCCAAAACCAAAAGGATGGAGTGTTGGATTCATTTGACTTAAAGTCGGATGACACATGCGAATCTTGTTGACTTGGAAAGATGACTGAGTCACCTTTCACTGGTACTTGTGAAAGAGGTGAGGGTTCGTTGGATCTCATACACACCGATGTGTGTGGGCCCTTCAGATCCGCCATAAGGGATGCTAACCGCTTCTATGTGACTTTTACCGATGATTATAGCAGATATGGGTATATCTACATAATCAAGCATAAGTCAGAAACCTTTGAAATGTTTAAAGATTTTAAACAATAAGTGGAGAACCAATTGGGCGGGAAGATAAAGATGCTCTGATCCTATCGAGGTGGTGAGTATCTTAGCATCAAGTTCCATGACTATCTTAAGGAATGTGGAATTATTTCACAATTGACGCCACCTAGGACGCTGCAAATTAATGGTGTAGCTGAGAGGCGCAATCGAATCTTGTTGGACATGGTTCGTTCCATGATGAGTCGAACTTCGTTACGTATCTCATTCTGGGGGTATGCCTTAGAGACTACCACCCATATCCTTAATCTAGTCCTAACTAAGAAGGTTGCCAAGACACCTCACGAAATGTGGACATGGAAAGTTCCCTCGTTAGCACACATCAAGGTTTAGGGTTGTGAGGATTTCGTAAGACGAGAGACTCACGGCAAGCTGGAACCTCATAGTGAGCATTGTATTTTCATTGGCTACCCACAGAAATCATTTGGATATATCTTCTATAGATCGAGTGACAATGTTATCTTCGTTGCAAGGAGATGGGTTTTCCGCGAAAGATAACACATATGCCAAGAGGAAAGTGGAAGGCAAATTGACCTTGAAGAGCTTCAAGAGCTAAGTGATGAAGGAACCTCAAACACTAGCACTCAACCCAAAGAGGAAGCTCCTGTTGAACCAGTTGACGAGTCCATACCTATGAGATGTTCCACAAGAGTTAGTGTTCCACTTGTGTTATATGGTTTTCATATAACGACTAAAGGTGATACGTTTATCAGTGATAGTACATTGATAAATTTGGATGAACCTAATAACTACAAAGAAGCCATGGTGGGTCCTGAGTGCGTAAAATGGAAGGAGTCTATGGATAGCGAGATTAAGTCCATGTATGATAATCATGTTTGGAGCTTGGTTGGCAATGTATCAGGTCACAAGGCAGTCGGGTGCAAGTGGATCTTCAGGAAGAAGACCGACATGGATGGGAAGGGGCACACATATAAGGTGTGATTGGTTGCGAAGGGCTTTACTCAAACTCCTGGAGTTGACTATGACGAGACCTTCTCACCAGTAGCGAAGATCAAATCTATAAGGGTTATGCTAGCCATAGCTACGTTTTATGATAATGAAATATGACAGATGGATGTCAAAACCACTTTCCTTAATGGGAAGTTGGTTGAAGATGCTTACATGAGTCATCCAGAGGGTTTCGTCAATGCAAGGTACCCTAATAGAGTGTGTAAGCTTGAGAAATCCATTTATGGATTGAAACAAGTATCTCGAAGATGGAATCTTTGTTTCGATGAGAAAGTCAAAGAGTTTGGATTTTTGAGAAGCGAGGATGAGTCCTGTGTGTATGTCAATGCTAGTGGGAGTATAGTTAGCTTTTTGGTGTTGTATGTAGATGACATACTTCTCATAGGAAACAACATTTCAACCTTGCAGGAGGTTAAGTCCTAGCTTGGAAAGTGTTTCACTATGAAGGACCTCGGGGAAGCTGCTTACATTCTAGGGATATGGATATTGAGAAATAGGAGTAAAAGATTAATAGGACTTAGTCAAAGTACCTACTTTGACAAGGTGTTGAAACGTTTCAGCATGGAGAATTCCAAGAAAGGAGAATTGCCTATCCAGAGCAATACCAAAGTGATTAAGACTCAGAGTCTAAGTACTGATGTCGAGATAACAGAAATGAGCCGAGTATCATATGCTTCCGCACTTGGCTCGATCATGTATGATATGACATGTACTCGCCCTGATGTGGCCTTTTCTTTGAGCATGGTCAGCAGATATCAGGGGAATCCTAGCAGAGCTCACTAGACTACGGTAAAGAACATTCTTAAGTACCTGCGGAGGACTAAGGACTGGGTCCTTACCCTCGGTAGGAGTAATGACTTGAGACTGACAGGGTATAGTGATGCTAGTTTTCAGACCGAAATAGATAATTTTCGCTCTCAATCGGGCTGGGTGTTTACCCTAAATTGAGGAGCAGTAACATGGAAAAGTTCCAAACAGGAGATTGTCGCTGATTCAACGTGCGAATCATAGTACATAGTAGCAAGCGAAGCGTCGAAGGAGGCGATATGGCTAAAGAACTTCATCGGAGACCTTAGATTTGTACCAACAGTAAAGGAGCCTATGGAGATTTTCTGTGACAACGAGGGTGCGGTTGTCGTAACCAAGTAACCGAGGGATCATGGCAGATCCAGGCACATCGACAAAAAATATCACTTCATAAGACATCGAGTAGAAGAAGGACTCCTAGTATTGAAGAGGATATCATCAAAGGATAATCCAGCAGATCCCCTTACAAAGGGACTGAGTAGAGTTAAGCACTTGCAACATGCTAGGAGTATTGGGCTGAAGGACGGTATTAGTTTTAGTGATTAGATTGCTATTTAGAAACTTGTAATAGATAAAATGTAATTGACATTTGATGATTAAATAAAAGGTATTTTATTTATGAGTAAAGATACTATCTTGAGTCAATCGTTTACTATTGTTTCATTTTTCAAGTTTTGACTTCCAGAATAATAAGATTATTCAAATTTTCCACATTTGATCATACTTTGGAAGTAGGTTATGAAGTTAGACTGTCATGAATAGGTTTTTAGATTGTTTAAATTGTATAGACATAGCAAAAGTGTGCTGCAACATTCATGAATGCTCCTGAAATAAGATTTGAGTATTGGATTAAACCCACGCTCACATGAATCACTTCATGGAATTTATCACGAGTGATTGTGAGATGATAATATCATATTATCTTCAAACCAACACATATGAGTTGTTGATTACGAGTTTGTTGTGCATTGATAGTAAGAAAACGCATCGGTAACTTGATGTTATAAAATGTGTTGTCGTGTATAATTTGACAAGTAATTAGTACAAGAATATATGTCGAATTGTATATGCTCCTTTTATCCTAGGAGGATTAAAAGCGATATCTTGGGCCCCTCGATGATTTTGTTTTGACTTGTGTGTCGAGCCCGGTAACGACTCAATTGACGTGTTTAATTTGTTGGATAAGGTGTCTAAGTCCATAACTTATTTGGTATATACTTGACCCGACCGGCATGGTCCATTTGGGTTGCATCTCATCCAAACTATTATGGATAATTTTATGAGAGTTATACACATATGTTTATTAATATATTATGGGTTATAATATATTAATATGAAGTTACGTTATTTAATTAGTTTTAGTCTTAAATTAATTATGGATTAATTTAGAGATTAAAAGAATACTAATTAAATTATGGGCTATTTGTTTTATATAGTGTGGGCTAATACTCATTTGTTAATGGGCTAGGCTTATGTGGAAGTCCATGGATGATCCGTGGAGCTTTTAACCCATGGATCCTTGGAATAGGAAAAGACATGGGTTATTAGGGTTTCACCCTAACCATGCATACTATATAAGCATGCTTATGGAGCATGAAAGAGAGCCTAAGATAGCCTAAGAGAAAGCTAGTGTTCTAGTGTGTGTGTGCATGTGTGTGGCCGAAAATACAAGAGTGTGTATACTCTCTCAAAGTTTTCCAAGAGTTTGTGGTGTTTGTGATTCCATTTGAGGCATTCACACTATTGGTGCTTGGCCCTCAAACTCCTAAGAACCCAACACAACAAAGGTATGTAATCTCTTCTAACTCTTTTATGTTGAAATGTTCCCCATGCCATGTTAGATAGGTTATAAACCTTGGAAAATTATTATTTTGCATGTATTTAGACAAACATAGATCCAAGGTTTATTAGGGTTGCATGCACACTTAGGAAGTGTTAGATTGCTCAAAACCCAACAGTGGTATCAGAGCCTAGGCTTGCTTGTTTGATACTTGATGCAAAATAGTGAAAAAAAGTCGAAATCGTTGCTGTCTGCATGCTAGACTCGCCGAGTCCATTGGGGGGACTCGCCGAGTCCAAGGCAAACTTCAACCTACTCGACGAGTCCGTTCGTGCACTCGGCGAGTAGGATCGAAAGAATGCAGAATCTCGACTTTTGCTGCTGGAAATGGACTGGAAACATTACCCTAAATTGTTTTGGTGTTGTAAAACTTATTTTAGTTGGTGTAATGGTTGTTCTAATCCATTTACAATAGCATATATCAAAAATCCATGATTTTATGTGTTCATATAATTCTTGAATTTTTGATGATCATGTTCATGTTCTTATGAATTTAGAAAATGATAGGAATTATTTGCTGAATTGTTTAGAATTAATTCTTAATCATTTATGTGTTTTAATGGAGTCCATAATTTGTCCTCAAGTTATGGATTACCAAAGGTCACTTTCATTTAACACACACTTAAAACACATAAGTTACATGAAAATGAAGAGTCTTCATCTTTTATGAACCTTTAATTCATAAGTTATGAAATGAAGAGTTTTGCAAAGTTACAAAACTTGTCCTCAAGTTTTGGAATTTGTAAAGTTTCACACACTTTAATAAACTTTAATTCCAAACCTTAGAGTTTTAATAGTTAAAATTCAACCCTTATACTATTTATAACATTAATGGTTAATTATTATATATATGTATAAGAATAAGTCGTTTTACCGTTAGTAGGCCTCATTCACGAAGCCGGTCTATAAGGTGGGTATAAGGTTGTTGCCTATAAAATGGCGACTTAATGGGTGTATACTCTCACCCACCGCTTGCTTGATCGGTGGAGGGTCGTTAGCCGAACGGGTAGAACAACGACTTTAAATCCTCATTAAAAGTATAATGAATATTATAAAATAACTAAACTCTTTTAATTCCCAATCTTAGTTATTTTAGGAAAATGTGAACATGGTGCTAATCCATGGAATTCACACTTTGTACCTTACCAAGTCGTTAGTGGAGCGTGTGTGGTTAACCGGCACACTAATTAGACTAGTAAGGATCACGAAGGGTAACTTAATGTTGTCATAGATCAATGGAGCGTGTGTGGTTAACCGGCACATTGATTAGGTGATAATATTAGGAGTACCAAGTGAGTTAGCATGGTTATTCACACCTTGTTTTGTGATCCTCGGCATCCCAGTCACAAAACTTGAAGGGCACAATCGAGATTGAAACATGCCATTGAAAAGTTCAATGAATCTCAAAAGAATCTAGGAATTTCAAATCCAATTAAACCTAATTAATCATTTCGTTTTCATGGTGGAAATTGGTGAATCGTCATTCGCCTACCTTTCAAATATATTATTACTTAGATTACGGCATCCCTCTTCTAAGTGTAATATATTGTGATTGGATCCTAGCCTTAATATTACATTTGGGTGTCTTATTAAGGATCCTAAATATCTAATCTAAACTTACTTTCTTCTTCCAGATGTCTTCCAACACTAATGCTTCAGGCTCTAACCCAACTGGTTCTTTCTCTCTCATGAATCTTTGTGGGAGGGTCATCTTTGATGGTTCCAACTTCATGGATTGGATTAGGAACATCAGGATGGTTACTCGTTACGAGGACAAGGAATATGTCCTCGATAAGGAGTTAAAAGAACTTGATGAGTCTACTGCTACTCCTGAGGAGATCGCTGAATTCAGGACTCATGAGAGAGATGCTACTAAGGTGGCATGTATCATGATGGCCACGATGACAGCCGAGCTCCAAAAGTCATATGAAGATTTCTACCCTTTTGAGATGCACCAAGACTTGATGGAAAGGTACCATCAGAGTGCTCGTCAGGAGCGGTATGAAATAATCTCCTCCATAATAACTACCCGCATGAAGGACGGTGAATCCGTCACGGGCCACATGCAAAAGATGCAAAGGTATGTGGACCGTTTGCTGAAGCTGAATGTTAACATCCCCGAGGAGTTAGCAATTGACATCATTTTGCACTCCTTGCCTTCTTGTTATGATCATTTTCGAATGACATATCATATGAACAAGGAGGAAGTTACCCTCAGCAAGCTTCAAGGACTCTTGAAGACCGCTGAAACCGGTCTTAAGGGTAAAACGGTTGTTACCTCTACTACTCCTACTCCAACTTCTACCCCTGTTTTAGCTATTGGGCAAGGCAA
Source organism: Lactuca sativa (assembly GCF_002870075.4). NCBI lineage: Eukaryota > Viridiplantae > Streptophyta > Magnoliopsida > Asterales > Asteraceae > Lactuca > Lactuca sativa. The sequence continues at coordinate 85,985,142 of NC_056625.2, read as the reverse complement.
AGGGAAAAAGAGGAAACACCCTTCGAAGGGTACCAAGGGAAAGTCTCTTGAAGGCTCCTCATCCAAGACTAAGAACGGTTCTGTCACTCCTTCTGCCATTCCAAAGGATGCTGAATGCTTTTATTGCCATGAAAAGGCACACTGGAAGCGAAACTGCCCTAAGTACTTGCAGGATCTAAAGGATGGGAAAGTGAAACCCACCTATGCAGGTATTTACACTATATTGTCTAATTACTCAACATATTCTAACTCTTGGGTGCTTGATACAGGATGTGGTATTCACATATGTTCTGATTTGCAGGGCCTAAGAAGAAGTGAGGATGTGGAGCACGGGAAGATAAACTTAATCATGGGGAATAGGAAGGCTTCACCTGTTTCCAAGATTGGAGTTTATACTTTGTTGCTTAATAATGGGTTAAAATTAGATTTGAATAAATGTGTATACTCGTCTGAAATGGCGAGGAATATTATTTCTTTTCATGCTTTGTACAAACAAGGTTTTACCTTTTCGTTTGATAATGAATGTGGTGGTATTAATGCCTTCTTTAATAATGTGTTTTATTTTAAAGCATTACCTTGTGATGGCGTGTATGAAACTGTGTCGATTGTAGACAACTTAGGAAATAATGTGTTGTATATTGATTCTTCTACTAGCCTAGATAAAATATCATTGTGGCATTGTCGTCTTGGACATGTAAACAAGAAACGCATAGACCAACTCCAAAAGAGTGGAGTCTTGGAATCATTTGACCTCAAATCAGATGATAGTTGTGAATCTTGTCTACTTGGAAAAATGACAAAATCACCCTTCACTGGAACTTGTGAGAGGGGTGAAGGTTTGTTGGACCTAATACATACTGATGTATGTGGGCCATTCAAAACCGCCACAAGGGACGCTAATCGGTATTATGTGACTTTTATTGATGATTATAGTAGATATGGGTATGTCTACTTGATCAAACACAAGTCCGAAACCTTTGAAAGGTTTAAGGAATTCAAACAGGAAGTAGAAAATCAATTGGGCAGGAACATTAAGATGCTTCGATCCGATCGAGGTGGTGAGTATCTTAGTACCGAGTTCCTTGACTATCTTAAGGAGTGTGGGATTGTCTCACAATTGACTCCTCCCAGGACACCACAGCTGAATGGTGTAGCTGAGAGGCGTAATCGTACCTTGTTGGACATGGTTCGCTCTATGATGAGTCGAGTTTCGTTACCAATCTCTTTTTGGGGGTATGCCTTAGAGACTGCCGCCCATATCCTTAATCTAGTCCCTACAAAGAAGGTTACCAAAACACCTCATGAGATGTGGACTGGGAAGGTTCCCAATTTGGACCACATCAAAATTTGGGGTTGCGAAGCCTTCGTGAGGCGTGAAACTCATGATAAGCTTGAACCCCGAAGTGAAAGGTGTATTTTCATCGGCTACCCACAGAAATCCTTCGGTTACCTTTTCTACAGACCCAGTGAGAATGTGGTCTTTGTAGCACGAAGAGGGATCTTTCGCGAGAAAGAATTTATAAGCCAAGGAGACAGTGGGAGGCAGATTGATCTTGAAGAAATTCAAGAATCAATTGGTGAAGGAACCTCAGACACTAGCAATCAACCTGAGGTAGAAACTCCTGTTGATCCAGCTGACGAGTCTGTACCTCCGAGACGTTCCACACGGGTTAGGAACACACCTTCGTTTTATTATGGTTTTCATATTACTACGGAAGGTGATACGTTTATTAGTGATAGTACACTAGTAAATTTGGATGAACCTAGCAGTGTTAAGGAAGCCATGGCAGGCCCGGAGTCTGCTAAATGGAAGGAGGCTATGGACAGCGAGATACAGTCCATGTATGACAATCAAGTTTGGAACTTGGTTGACAATGTACCAGGCCGTAAAACAGTCGGGTGCAAATGGATCTTCAAAAAGAAGACCGACATGGAAGGAAAAGTGCATACTTATAAGGCTCGACTGGTTGCGAAGGGTTTTACTCAAACTCAAGGTATTGATTATGATGAAACCTTCTCGCCGGTGGCCAAGATTAAGTCTATTAGGGTTATGTTAGCCATTGCAGCATTTCATGATTATGAAATATGGCAAATGGATGTCAAAACCGCTTTCCTTAATGGAAAGTTGGCTGAGGATGTGTACATGAATCAGCCAGAGGGTTTTGTCAATGCAGAGTACCCTAATAGAGTATGCAAGCTTAAGAAATCCATTTATGGATTAAAACAAGCATCTCGTAGCTGGAATCTTTGTTTTGATGAGAAGGTAAAAGAGTTTGGCTTCTTGAGAAGCGAAGATGAGTCTTGCGTGTATGTCAGAGCTAGTGGGAGTATAGTTAGCTTCTTGGTACTGTATGTGGATGACATACTACTCATAGGAAATGACATCCCAACCTTGCAGGAGGTTAAGTCCTGGCTTGGGAAGTGCTTTGCTATGAAGGACCTAGGGGAGGCTACCTATATCCTAGGGATAAGGATATTAAGAGAAAGGAGTAGAAGACTAATTGGACTTAGTCAGAGTATCTACTTGGATAAGGTGTTGAAAAGGTTCAACATGGAGAATTCCAAGAAAGGAGATTTACCGATCCAAAGCAATACCAAACTGAGTAAGACTCAGAGTCCGAGTACAGAGGCTGAGATAGCTGAGATGAGCCAATTACCATATGCTTCCGCAGTTGGCTCGATCATGTATGCTATGACTTGTACCCGTCCTGATGTGGCATTTGCTTTGAGCATGGTCAGCAGGTATCAGGGGAACCCTGGCAAGGCTCATTGGACCGCGGTAAAGAACATTCTCAAGTACCTGCGGAGGACTAAGGATTGAGTCCTTACCCTTGGTGGCAGTGATGACTTGAGAATATTAGGGTATAGTGATGCTGGTTTTCAGACTGATAGGGATAATTTCCGCTCTCAGTCGGGCTGGATCTTTACCTTAAATGGAGGGGCAATTTCTTGGAAGAGTTCCAAGCAGGAGACGGTGGCTGATTCGACTTGTGAATCAGAGTATATAGCAGCGAGTGAAGCAGCGAAGGAGGCGATATGGCTAAAGAACTTCATCGGAGACCTTGGAGTTGTACCAGCTATTAAGGAACCTATAGAGATTTTCTGTGACAACAATGCTGCGGTTATCTTAGCCAAGGAACCAAGAGATCATGGCAGATCCCGACACATTGACAGAAAATATCACTTCATAAGGCACAAGATTGAAGAAGGACTCCTTGTGACAAGGAGGATATCGTCAGATGAGAATCCTGCAGATCCCCTTACGAAGGGACTGACGAGGGTTAAGCATTTTCAGCATGCGAGACGCATCGGGCTGAGGGACGATATTAGTTTTACAGATTAGATAGTTTTCCTGAAACTTGTAAAATGTAATCGACGTTTGGTGATGAATAAAATTTGTGATTTATTTATGAGTAAAGTGTTACTATCATTGTCAATTATTTACTATTGTTTCAGTTTTGCATGTTTTGACTTCCAGAATAATTAATTTGTTCAAACCTCCACAATCAATCATACATCGGAAGTAGGTATGAATCAAGATTGTCATGAATTGGGTTTGTAGATGCCTTAAAGGTGTTTAGGCATGGCAATGGTTGCTGCAACATTCATGAGTACTCATAAGTTATGAGTATTGGTATAAACCCACGCTCACTTGTATCACTTCATGGAATTTATCTCGAGTGATCGTGAGACGATAACATCATATAAATCTTTAAACCTAGAGATATGAGTTGTTACCTATGAGTTGGTTGTGCATTGATTGCACGTAAACGCATCAGTAACTTGATGTTATAAAACGTGCCTTTGTGTACAATTCAATAAGTAGTAGAACAAGCATATCAGTCGAAGTTTATCTGTTCCTTCTAGAAATAGAAGCGATATCCGGGCCCCTCGATGATTTTGTGTTGACCCATATACCAGGCCTGGTCAGAACTAAACCGATGTGTTCAGTGAAGTTCTTCGTCAAACAAATCGGATAATCGAGAAACAACTGCTAGACAATAAGCAAGACATAGTTCCATGTGTTTGTCCGGCTGATATCATGAGAACAGAGGATTATGTGATCACTTATCTAAAATGGCGCTTCATAGTTCGACAGAGTCTTCATTGTTCGAGGGAGTTTTCGAGAGCTACGATTGTTGGTTGGTTCCTGAAGTTATAGGCAAATATAGTTATTAGACTTATCCAAGTGGGAGTCTGTTGGATAAGGTGTCTAAGTCCATAACTTATTTGGTATATACTTGACCCGACCGGCATGGTCCATTTGGGTTGCATCTCATCCAAACTATTATGGATAATTTTATGAGAGTTATACACATATGTTTATTAATATATTATGGGTTATAATATATTAATATGAAGTTACGTTATTTAATTAGTTTTAGTCTTAAATTAATTATGGATTAATTTAGAGATTAAAAGAATACTAATTAAATTATGGGCTATTTGTTTTATATAGTGTGGGCTAATACTCATTTGTTAATGGGCTAGGCTTATGTGGAAGTCCATGGATGATCCATGGAGCTTTTAACCCATGGATCCTTGGAATAGGAAAAGACATGGGTTATTAGGGTTTCACCCTAACCATGCATACTATATAAGCATGCTTATGGAGCATGAAAGAGAGCCTAAGATAGCCTAAGAGAAAGCTAGTGTTCTAGTGTGTGTGTGCATGTGTGTGGCCGAAAATACAAGAGTGTGTATACTCTCTCAAAGTTTTCCAAGAGTTTGTGGTGTTTGTGATTCCATTTGAGGCATTCACACTATTGGTGCTTGGCCCTCAAACTCCTAAGAACCCAACACAACAAAGGTATGTAATCTCTTCTAACTCTTTTATGTTGAAATGTTCCCCATGCCATGTTAGATAGGTTATAAACCTTGGAAAATTATTATTTTGCATGTATTTAGACAAACATAGATCCAAGGTTTATTAGGGTTGCATGCACACTTAGGAAGTGTTAGATTGCTCAAAACCCAACATAATTAAGTTCTATGTCAAACAAATATGAAATCGGGAAGCAAACAGTTGGTCAATAAGTATGACTATGTTCCATGTATTTGTCCACATGATATCTTGAAGAACAGAGGATTATACGATGCCTTATCTAAAGGAAGCGGCAGAGTTCTACGACAGATTTTGAGAGCTACGATTGCTAATCAGATTTTGAAGCTGCATTGGCAGTTATAGTTATTAGACTTATCCAAGTGGGAGACTGTTGTATTAGGTGTCTAAGCCCATAACTATAATTGGTATGTACTTGACCTGATAGTAGGTTGCCTTCACCGGAGCAATTTGATAGGATGGATATTTAGGTTGCCTTCACCGGAGCAATTTGATAGGATGGATATTTAAGAAAGAGGTTATTTGTGTTTTATTAATATATTATAAGAATAATATACTAATTGAGAAATCATATTATTTAATTGGTATTGATTAATAATTAATTCGGAATTAATTTAGTGATCAAAAGATACTAATTAAATTAACGGGGACTGATTATGTAAATCAGTGATACATATAGTTTGGTCTAATGACCCATGATTGATTAGTAATGGACTAAGCTTATGTGAGAGTTCATGACGTGTTAGTCCAAATGAGCTACTGGATTAAAAGGCTAAGTGAATGAATTAGGGTTTACAAGTGACCCTTTGAATTCTACACTATAAATGTAACCCCAAGCTGATTTTGGTGCCTCAAAGCTCTTCCAAGGTGAACCCTAGCCGATTATGGTGCTTCCTGACCTCTTTCTCATAAGACTCCTCTTGCTTTTGTTGTTTGTGAATCATTTGAGGTATCACACTTGAGGTACTAAGCTCTTGGAAGACCAAATTCTACAAGCTACAACAAAGAGGTATTCATCCAACTTGTTTTATGTTGTAAATCTCTATATTGTATGCTAGTTAGGGTTCATGCTTTGGAAAATGAAATTTTGCATGTATATCTTGAGAAAAACTTAGATCCAAAGCATTAGGGTTGTATGTGCACCATAGGGATGTTATAGTGCTCAAAACCCATCAACTTAATCCATTCATTGTTCACAATCCAGAAAATAAGAAACTTCTCGAAATAGGATGTTACAACAAAATGGGTAGAGGGAGGTACAAGTTCCTAAGTGTCATTATGCATCAAGACATTGAATTCATTATCCATAGATTGGCGCCATTGTGGTTCTTTGAGAGATTGGGTATGAGTGTGAAGTTTAATGTAATGTGGGATAGGATGAAGAGTTGAGGTATTGATGAATGAAGAGTTAAAGTATTTGGGATTAGGCTTATGTATACGCGGAGGTAGATTTGGTGATGGGCTAGGTTCTGTTGTGGATGGTGTGGTGGAGGAAGTAGATAGTGAAGTGGACGATGAAAGGGATGATAATGGTGAAGGTGTAGGTGTTGTGGGTGAAGTAGGAGAGTATGGATCGAATGGTCTAGAAGGGATATTGGAGTAGTATTGGGTGAGGGTGGAATCAAATGTTGGGGCGATGTTGACAATGTGTAGATGGAATGGAGGGGAAGGGAAGGGTTATGTTGTAAGCAAACGTCGGGGATTTGAAGTTGTGAGATATGGTGAGATGGAAGTCGATTTATAAGGTAACGCCACTTTTTTTCATAGGAAAAGCCAAGTATATTTGGAGAAGTAATCAACAAAGATAACATAATATTTGTAGTTATCAATAGAATTTTGGACTGCCCCCATACATCATAATATATAAGTGGGAGTGGTTTGGTGGTAACAAATGAATTGGAACCAAATGGTAACTTGTGACTTCTATTAACTAAACATGAAGTACAATGAAAATTAGACAATAACTTAGATTTTAAACCCAACATAGAAACAATTTGCTTAAATACTTTAGTAGAAGGGTGGCCTAATTTATGATGTAGGTTAAGTGGAGAGTGTTTAAGTGTAAGATTGAGTTAGAGATGGAAAGGTAGGCTTGTATGGTAGACATCCTCAATGTTCTCGCCTAGCATTAGATGTACCCTCGTACGAAGATCCTTCACAAAAAATGAGATGGAAAGAATTCCACCAAAACATGGTTAGTATCACACAGTTTAGCAACAAAAACAAGATTTTGATGTCACTTCAAAACATATAAAACAACTTTGAGTGTAATTCGTTTATGACGTGGTTTAAGTGTCTCCGTGTGTGTGTGTCCAACGTGTATAATGGGTAAACATGTACCGTCACCAAGAACAATTTTATCAGGTTCACCGTACTCAGAAACACTATGAAGAGTCTTTCGATCATATGTGACATGATTGGAAGCAACAATGTCAAAGAGCCATGAGGAAGAAGCAGGACTAGAAGTTGTGACATTTGCTAAGGGTGTAGTAGTGTTGGAGAGTTCAGTTGCCATGTTATTTTCTATGAGAAACTGAACAAGCTTCCGACAGCATCTCGTGAGATGACCTGCAATGTTACAAAACTTATAAAAGATGTTGTTTTTGTTGTTGCGTTAGTTACCAGATGCAGTGTTACCATACCACTAAGGTCGACTACTTTTTCTAGACCATTAAGAAATGTTGTTATGATTGCCAAAGGACTTTGATGGGCTATAAGAACATGTGGTAGAGTTATGTTTTCGAAAGGTGTAGTTTACTATGGTGATAGGGGATTTAATAGTTAAAGATGTTATTGGAGAGATCCTTCATATTCGTGAAGTTTTTCGAATTGTTCAGAAAACCAGAGTGGGTTATCACGAACCTTGATTGCAATGGCTATAGTGTTGTAATCATCACCGAGTTGTGAGAGTACATGGACCATGAGGTCTTATTCAATGATTGGGCTTTGTGTTAGGGCAAAGATCATCAGTAATGGATCTCATATCTTGTAGGAATTAGGGTATGAAGTGACTACCTTTGGGTTTTTTGACAAGCTTAGATTTAAGGGATATGACGTGTGATCGAGAAGAGGAGGCAAAGCTGGCAGTTAGTATTTCTCATGCTTCTCGAATAGTGACAATAGAGGATATAAGGGGTTAAATAGGTTCTGAACAGCTTCCATGAATTGTTGAGAGAAGCATTTGGTCCTTGCGATACTAGAGAATGTATTTTGGGTTTGGTAGTTTGCCTTCTTTACCATCGATCTCCTTGACAGGTTGATTTGAATCTCGAAGGATGAAGTCTTCAAGTTCAAGTTCGATGAGTGTGGACTCAACTTGCTTCATCCATACTGTAAATTTGGTAGCATTGAGTTTGATTGTTAGGTTTGTGGTAGCTGTGATTTGAATGGTGGGTGTAGACATGAAATAGGTTAGGGTTTTTCTGAGGATCAAGACTCGTATAAGCAATTAAAGCTCTGATACCATATAGAGATAAAGAGTGACAAATTTATTTCTTGTATTGTTATTTTGATAGCTACTGATACAACTATTTATAGAAAATATATATGCTAAAGTGGAAGATAATATAAAATATATGCAGAATATTATCTTTTAATATGTTAACCCCGCAAAACATTAAAAACAACATGTAACTGCAAAATAATATGAATTAGAAATTTTGCATTTCTGCTTCACGGGACACACATCTATAATTTACTATTATATTTGTTAAACTTATAAGTTTCAATGTCCATTTTGCAGAAGACGTAATCTGTAAATTTTCTATTTGGCATGAACCATTGTTCTAATTTTTTGAAGCACATGGTCCATTTTTCGTAAAAAAAATTACACAAGAACCTTTTTTGTAAATTACTTCCAAGGATAATTGTGTAATTTATTTTCTACGAAGGGATTAAATCTAGCAACATACGAAAGTCTTATAAGAAAAGTCTCAAACCTAAAGAGTATACTATTTAAACATATGGACCATTTTTGTAAAAAGAAAATGTACGTTAAACTTTTCTGTTAATTACATGCCAATATATTAAAGTATTATGCCAAACTCTAAAACCCAAAACTATTGTTGCCAAAGTATATGAACCAAAAGGATACTACTAATAACCAAGTTGCTTTATATATATATATATATATATATATATATATATATATATATATATATATATATATATATATATATATATATATATATATATATATATAATAATTTAGCAAAAAAAAAACAATATTTACTAGAATGCAGGAGGTAAAGTGCTTAATTTGAAATGAGACCTTGAAAGTTGTGTGATTTTATTGAAAAGGTTGAAACAATAGTTAATCACAAAATTAGACTATGTTAGGGGTAAACATTTCGACCGGAGCCGGTTCTTGGACCAGCACGATTTGAGAGAAATATGAGGACTGTAGACATGATCTATTAAGACATACCAATGTCAGTACCTGTAAGTCCCTAATTTTCCCGTGTATCAATTAGATCCATTTGATGGTGTGGAATCCCAATCAAACGGATGATGTCAGATCAAATAGAAGAGAAGGAGAAGAAGAATAATATGAGTCTCTGTATGAATTGATTAGAATTAAAGTTCCAGATACAAAAGATTCACACACACAAAATGCTCTCTGTCCGTAAACTCTCTTCTCTCGTTCATCAATCTGTTCCTCACACCCTAACACCTATATTTATACAAGGGAACATGGGCTTGGTGGACATGGGTCGTAAATGGGTTTACGGCTGTAAGGTGTTTATGGCCGTAAACTCAACCGTAAACCCCACCTGACTGTAAACTAGACTGAAAGCTCATAAAATATTACATAAAAATATAATTGCCCAGAAAAGCAAAGTATAATCTCCCCCTTGGTTTATAGCTTTCTTTTCTTAATCGACCCAACAAGCTCCCCCTAAAAAGTAGCTGTCTCTTCTTGTTAATCTTCATTAGGAGATTGGCTTCAGCATTTATCTTAAAATTCTTCACAAATTCAAGATGAACTTGATGAATCTTCAATGAATGACTTCATCTTGAGCACTTGAACTTTTCTTCAAGATTTGACTCTGAACGCACATTGGGTGAGGAGGCTTGACGTACTGATTCTTGAAAGATAGCGCTTTCAGCTTGAGAATCTTTAGAGAGAATATCAGAGAGAACAAATCTTCTGGATCACTTCAGCAGGTTTAAGATAGCAGCAGACTGATTGAGGAGGCTTCAATGCAATCTGTCACATAATCTTCAATTTCAGCTTCACCTTGCTTCTGGGTTGAAAGATTGAATTTGAAAGAATAATCTTCATTTCTTGCTCCTTCGAATGAGAATTCTTCGATGCTCACGGACGAAGCCTTTGGCTTAGAAATCTTCGACACAAACTCCATGAATTTCATCTTCAACTAAAATCACTTTTCAAGACAAAACAAAACTAAAAGAAAACTTAGAACAAATTAAAACAGAAACAAAAATATTTTTGGATTTTTTTTTTATTTTTCTGAACAAGAAAGAAAACCTTTAATTTTCTGATTTTTGTTTGGCTTTTAAAATTTTTTAATTCTCCCCTAATATTTAAATTAGAAAAACACTATGAACAAACTTAACAAAAATAAAATGATATCTAACTTTAAGAGTGATTTGGGTTCAAAGTTGTTGGACAGTCTTATTCCACTTGTCGATACCCTTATCTTCACATCTCCGTTTGATCGATCGCCAGTATTGTGGTCCACTTAAACACGAAACATTTGTGACAAGATTTGGACAATTTACCAATGACATGATACATGCATATATCTAATTATAACTTTACTATCATGATTGGCCCTAATTCTTAAATAAATTATTCTTATGACCATTTAACTGACTACAACCAGGGATATTGTTGTCCACCTAAATCGAGCAGCGAGATCTACAGACAATCTGTATGTGTTCAATTTTAAGTGTACTAGAACATGTTTCCCACTTCCTGATATGCCCCAGCCATTAAGAACTTCCAGAGTACTCCTTACACCGGGTGAGCAGACAATCATTCAGAGAGAGGATAGATTTAGAATTCTCTTACTTATTGTTTCAGAAGGTTTTGAGAAGTAGAAGGTTGCATATGCTGTGTACCAGGTCAGATTGGAAGTCACGCAAAGGAGACAACATATGGCTAACAGATGAGAGGAATTTCATATATATAGCCTGCAGAGAAATAGAGTTGCATATGTTGTGTACCAGGTCGGATTGAAAGTTACGCAAAGGAGACAACATATGACTAACAGACAGAAAGAAAAAAAACGATTTTCTACAGACCTAATTTATCAGAATTTACCAGTTGCCCCATCCAACCAGAATTAAGACAGAATCCGCACATCGAGGAAAAGTGAATCCACAGTTCTAGATACGGGTTATTTAATGTGACCGGTAGATTCCCATGTATATCTCCCTGCTCAACCTATCCGAACGTCGTGAAATCAGGTTAAACGGATCACTAGGTCAAAGTTTGTCAAGTCCTTAAATTCATTAGGTTCAACTCTCCCTAGTCAAGTCCATTTAAAATCTTTCGTGCCTACCAGCGCATCGAACATAGAGCGTAGACGATTCAACTTAGGTACATTATGCCAATTCAGATTGCCCGTCATCACTTGTTAATTTCATTTCCCAAAACATCTCCCTTAAGCACATTTCATTTACACCATATTTTTTGGATTTTCTGATTTTGTAATGTTTTTGGATTTTTTTTAAATTTTCTAATTTTTGTTTTGTTTTTATTTCTCCCCCTAAATTTGTGCATAGGAGAGAAACGAAAATAAATGCGCAAATTTAAACTATCCTAAAACAAAAATTAGTCTTTAAAGCGAATCAACTTAAGAAAAAACTCGGGAGTATAGAGAAGAAAAAGCGCAAACTGTAATTCACCGATTGAATCTGCATTCAGATGGTCTGAGAACAGCAAGCATAATCTCAGAACAGATCCGAAAATTCTTCATATCATTAAGCACTAACCCCATTTGTGATCTTTTCCTTTCTTCCTTTCCCACAAAGGACACATACTCTTAAATAATTTTCTGAGTGTTGTATAGTTTAGAGATGTCCCCAATCATATACCAGGAGCAGCCACTACTAACAAACTGAAGTCTAATGATATGCCTCCATAGCTGCTCCGATGCAGAGCGGGATCAGTTGGTCTTTGGAACCCAGTCCATTTTGAAACTGGGTCGACCTTTGTCATCAACGCACGATACTCTCTCCCATGACATATCCTACTTATCACAAACAGAAGATGTAGAAATATTAGAATCATTAATTGATTTGGGAGATTGAAGCTTTGGTACCCATTTGTAGTCGGGTTTAACCCATTTGTTGTTGGATCGGATGGGTGGCTCAGTACTTGCTTTTGAACACGAAGCCGATCGCCGAGATGACTTTGACCTAGCTGGTCTTGGTTTTGCTAGGGCATCTCTTGGATTGGGCTTCTTGGCCGACACTCCCTTCTTGCCCTTGGCATTCGGATTCTTGGCCTTGTGGGTTTGATTCTTTGCCTTCTGCGCATTCCAGTCAACATTGTCTGAACGTGAACTTGAAGGATTTCTTTTGAAGTATCTCCCACTTGGCGCGTTTTGCCATCCTTGTGCGTAGTAGGGAACATATGCGCGATTTGTGCAGTTTCGGGCAATGTGTCCAAGTGTTCCACAGTGAAAACATGTCTTTTTCTTCACTGTGAAGTTGTTTCTTCCTGCCCCTGGTGGCGTATCTTTGCCTTGTCTCTTATTGTTCCCACATGCACACTTGCAACAGACACTCTTTTTCACTGGAATTGGTGGCCTGTATTTCTCAACAGCAAGTTGATCAGAAACGGTTGAGTTCGAAGCAACAGATTCGAAGTTCAAGGAGATGTTGCTTTGTTCAATGGTTTTCTCCTTGTTCTTATCTTCTGCTACTTTACCTGCACATGAAGCAGAAACATTAGTATTTTCAACCTGAATACCTCCTGACACAAATCCAGCTGGTTTGCCATATCGAAGATGTGCCTCCCTGTCAATTTCTTCCTGTGTCATTGGGATGGATGTGTAGTTATGATTGAAAGGTGGAGGAACACTATCATACCCTAGACCCTTGTTTTGATTATCTTTTAATTTTAATTGGGTTTCAAATAAGGACTCGACTGTCTGACTTGACGCAGTATAATTTTTAAAACTAACGTCTGTTTTTCCTCAATTTCCAAAGCGTCAAGTTCTTCAGTTACAGTAGCAAGTTGTCTCTTAATATAGTCATAATTTTCACACTTGTTGCTATACTCTTCCTGAAGTTTCCTAAAGTCCTTGGTTTTTGCTTCTAATTCAGCCTTCAGGGGTTTCTGTCCTTTCCTGAGTTGATATCCTTCATATCTCAGGTCCTCAACTTCTCTTTTAAATAAATCAATTTGTTCCCGAAGAAATTTAATCATAGCTTCACAAGCTAGAGTACATGTAACTTCAGTGACCGGAATGTTTTCAGAACTCATTGTTTTTCTACACTTCAAAGCATCAAGTTCTTGAATTACATCAGCAAGACTAAGATGATTGAGATCTTTTGTCTTCTTGATGATAGCCACGTTCATATCCCACGATTTCGGAAGTGAATTCAGTAGCTTTTTGTTTATCTCAAACTTAGACAAGAAGATCTCAACTATATTCATCTCAGTAGTGAGTGTGGTAAATCGCTGCAACTGAGTTTCGAGGGTTTCTCCAGGGATATAATCAAAAATGTTGAAATTTTGTCTTAACATATCCTGACGACTCTCTTTTATGTTTTCAACTCCCTCGTAGACCTTAAAATCAATTAAAAAGCACAACTAGAAGCCAAAATCAAACTTAAAAGTCAAACCCTTTGATTATAAACCTCAAAAGTCAACCTTAGAAGTCAAATTTAAATAGTCAAACTTAAAAGTCAAACCGAAAAGTTAAATTTTAAAATTTAAAAGTTAAACGAAAAAGTCAAAGTTTAAAGTCAAATGTCAAACTTGGAAGTTAAAATCAAATTTTTAAATACAAAAATCAAAAATAAAAGTTAAAAATAATTTTTTTTAATTATTTTATTATTATTATTATTATTATTATTATTTATTATTTTATTTTAATTTATTTTATTATGGATGAAAAAGGAATTTAAAATCAAAAGAAATTGATTTTTGGGCTGATTTTGTCAAAATTTCGAAACTTGAAGCGAAAAACACGGGTTATGTTTTAAAATTCGAAGGAATGACTCAAGGATTCGGCTAGTTGAGTTGGATAAGGCACTGATTTGATGACTTGGAGGTTGCGGGTTCGAAACCGCTCACGCGCCCCCCCTTTTTTTTTTTTTAATTGAAGCGTTGTGAGGCTTGCTGCTGCTTAGCCAGCTTCCCTAGCCGCGATCCGAGCCGAGCCGAGGCCGCAAACCTCCAGCGACCGTGAACAGTTTCCGGCCGCAAACTCCGGCCGTGAACTCCGAAACCCTAGCCGCCGGCTGCAAACTCCTCGCTGATTACGACAAAAAACAACGATTTTTCGACTTTGAAGCTCCAAAACACGATCAAAAACCTTTTTTTATGAAAAACACGAAGAACAAACCCCCCTTATTTTTCAGAGATCTATCCAAAAACGCAAGAATATTTCGAAAATAGGATCAAATAATGCTCCAAATCTGACAAAATTGACTGATACAACTTGGCTCTGATACCAATTGTAAGTCCCTAATTTGCCTGTGTATCAATCAGATCCGTTTGATGGTGCAAAATCCCAATCAAACGGATGATGTCAGATCAAATAGAAGAGAAGGAGAAGAATAATAATATGAATATCTGTATGAATTGATTAGAATTAAAGTTCCAGATACAAAAGATTCACACACACAAAATGCTCTCTGGCCGTAAGCTCTCTTCTCTCGTTCATCAATCTGTTCCTCACACCCTAACACCAATATTTATACAAGGGAACATGGGCTTGGTGGACATGGGCCGTAAATGGGTTTACGGCCGTAAACTCAACCGTAAACCCCACTTGACCGTAAACTAGACTGAAAGCTCATAAAATATTACATAAAAATATAATTGCCCAGAAAAGCAAAGTATAAACCATATTTTGACACAACAATATCGGTGCCAGTTTTCAGGTTCGTGGACCAGTTGGACCTTATTTATTAGCTTGAGTTTCGTTTACATCTTTGGTCAAACGTGTAACCCATATAAGCCCATGCAAACCAACTTATGTTCATTACCATGTTGTGTGGTGGACATATTTCCAAAAACAACCTAATCACCATCAGAATAAGAAACCAAATGATACACATAAGATGGAGGAATGTGGAGACCATGTGAAGGAGTTCCTAGAATGCATCGCAAAATATGCTTAGGGAAAATCATTAAGGTTCACGTGGATCATGTATATTGATGTAGATTTGTTGAACCACATACGAAATATTCGGCGTCCATTTATGTTAATTAGTTAGATACAAGTATTTATAAAAAAGATCATATTCAATAACATAACATGTTTTTCAGAGTCGAGCGTTACCATAACAACTGCTAATCTTTGCACTCATATGGAGTTTGTCCGAACCTAAATTGTAATAAAAGGCAAACTACAAGATCTTAGTGAGTAACATTAAAAACAAGATGTATAACAGTTACACAAATGATTATATCAACAAATCAACATAAACAATAAAACCCCAGAGTTCCTTCAAACAAATTAGTGTATACTAATATTAAATATTACTACATAGATTTCCCCAATTGATATGTTTTATAGCTACTCAAGCCGTCCTTTCAACAAAAAACTCTTAATAATGGACTTACAACTACTAAAACCACCCTTTGTACTCCAATAACAATTTCATGTGGTATTACAGCCACTCTAGCTACCACTATTATTTAACAATATTATCTAGTGGCATTAAAGCCATAATGGTAATACAACCACTAAGGATACCATTACTATTTAACAACATACAAGGATGGTATTAAAGAAAAATAAGGCTTCCATTAATTCTTTACAATGTACAAGTATGGTATTATGTGCACTAAGGCTATTGTTACATTTTACAACGTACAAGTATGGTATTACGGCCACCAAGGCTACCATTACTCTTAACAACTTACATGTATAGTATTACGACAACTAAGGTTACCATTACTTGTAAATCCCTAACAATGGTTTATGGCCACTAAGGCTACCACTGTACCTTGATAATGGATTTACAACTACACAAGCTATCATTTATCTAACAATGAAGGTTGTTGCCACAAAGTACTTGTTATGTGGCTTACTATGCTCGTTAAATATTGTCACAAGGTGCTCATTATATGAATCACTATACTCTTTTAAATAATCCACAAGCTTCTCCTTATGTGGTGTAACACCCCGAGTTCAGAAGTGCAAGTCCAAGGTGCTTGGTGAAATTAAGGAGGATCGACTCGGCGAGTCAATGGATAGACTCGACGAGTCGAGTCGAGATGGTGGTCACGTGTTTAGTGACCAACTCGGCGAGTCGGCAGGCTAGACTCGGCGAGTCCGTGCTGGAATGAGAAACCCTAATTCCTAGTGTTTGCACCCTATTTAAGGAGCCTTAAGCCCCCATTTCGGCCCCTTATCACCCCTCTGAGGACCAGAAGCCCTAAAATCATAAGAGAAGAGCCTTGGGAGCATTTTGGAGCTTGGATAAGTGATTTAAGAAGGAAATCTTCAAGACTAAGGAGCTTGGATCAAGGAGGCTTGAGGAGATTTGGTTTACTCTTCAGTTGGAGGTTGTTTTGAGGTAAGGATTCGTCATCTTGGCTTTATTCCTTCTAGATCCACCTTTTTGGAGCTTTAGGGTCTATTTGGAAGAAATTATGTTGAGATCTTGATGCATGAGTTAGATCTGGAGTTGAAACTCCAGATCTAAGATCCATATGGATTCTATGTGAAGAAAGCCCTTTGATTAGCCATGCAAGAGCCAGCCCTAATGAGTTAAGTTCCATTTTAACTTGGTTTTTGATGAATAGGTCATGGAAGCACGTAAAGGTAGCAACTTTATGTTTGCTAATGAACCATAGGGACCCAGATCTAGTGCTTGGAGTAAGGGAGTGGCTCTGTGACTCGAGATTATGGGACTTCACGTTGGACTCGGCGAGTTTGGGAGATGACTCGGTGAGTCGGGCTAGAGATTTTGCATGAGCTGCGTAGTAACTCGGCGAGTCACATAGGTGTACTCGACGAGTTGCATGAAGATAGGAAGGAACTCGACGAGTTGGAAGAACAACTCGGCGAGTCTGTTGAAGATTGCCTTGGACTCGGCGAGTCTGTTCTTGGACTCGGCGAGTCTGGTCGTAGAGTCCTAACCTTTTCTGGTTGAACGGTGAATCGGTGAGTCGAGGGATGACTCAGTGAGTTGAGCGAGAAGGGACTCAGAATTGTGGGACTCGGCGAGTAGGGTCACATAGGAAGGTGGACTTTGACTTTGACCAAGAATTGACCAGTTGACTTCCAAGGGTATTTTGGTAATTATTGGTATTTATTGAGTTCAGTCTTTTGGTATTGATCAGTGGTGGAGTTCGTGTCGGAGGTTGGAGCAGTGTGATCTTGTTTCTGCAGATCGACTTTGCGAGGTGAGTTATCCTCACTATATCGACAGGGTCTAAGGCACCAAGGTCGGCCCTTTATCGGATGGAAATCCGGGTAGTTGTTATGCTATTGTTTTGCTATATGTTTGCATCCTGGTAGTTAGGATGGTATATGTTAGAGACCTGGTTAAGGTCGGAATCCTAGTTAGAGTATGCTATGTATGTGATCTGCTAGATCGGTTAATTGGTGATTAATTGTTATATGATTATATGTTTATGTGCACATGGATGGTTGACTGGGGTTGGGTTAAGGCGGGTCCTGCTTTGTGCTATAGGACAACATACCCAGGGCGGACCGGATATTCCGAAGGCCCAGCGAGCGGTCCAAATAGGCTGTAGGCCCCACGAGGGCGGACCAGACGTGCCGAGGCTCAGAGAGTGGACCAAGCCGACTAAAGGCCCGGTGCGGGCGGACCAGTCATACTGTAGACTCAGAGAGTGGACCAGGTGGGTTGAAGGCCCGGTACGGGCGGACCAACCACACTGTAGAGTCGATGTATATGGCTAGACTCAGAGGGTGGACCAGGTGGACTGAAGGCCCGGTGCGGCGGACGAGTCACACAGTAGACCCGAAGTGCATGGTTGTTTGTGATGATATGACATGTTATGTGTATGGTATATGTGGTTGATATTTCGGGGGTATCTCACTAAGCTTTCGGGCTTACAATTGTGGTTTAATGTTTCAGGTACTTCAGGAGACCGTGGCAAGGCAAAGGCGTGATCGTACCGCTCCTCATGTTCATGTTTTATGATATGGTTTTGGGAATACTCTGATAATAAATGTATTGAAAACCTTTTTTGTAATGAATTAATGAAATTGGGTTGTTTTTGAAAAGTTTAAATTGGTTGAAATTTTTTGGATGTTACATGTGGGTCATTATACTCGTTAAATATTGTTACAAAGTACTCGTTATGTGATTCTCCATACTCGTGAGTATTGTAATAAGATACTCATTATGTGACTCATCAAACAATTAAAATGTATTAGCATTTAACACTATTTAACTAATAGAAACAACTCTAAAACTTTTTTTTATCGTACTATCAAAATCAAATATGGGCTCAAGTACAACAAAAATATATGTCTCACTAACTTCCGGTAAACACTCAGTTATACATAATTTCTCTATCTGTCAACAATGATTACTAACAATTCCAACTATATAAACTCGTTACTCCATAAAACAATAATTGATATAAATCTCAATTATGTTATCTTATTACTCCATAAACTATGATCTACTATTAACCTCAGTTATATCAGCTCAACACCGTACAACAATAGTCTATTGTAAATCTCCATGTACTTACAAATTATTGTTTTATACAACATTAAATAATAATGATCAATATGTTCATCGTATGCATAACCCAAAAATATTTTTATATCTAGATATCAATTATCTAGGAAGGCAGCATGCCTACTCATATTGAAATGGTTTATATGTGTTACTTTCCAACTCTTGAATTTCCGTTCTCGTTCTACTTCCAGTACTCCAATCGTTGTCAAAATGGCACAATTATCTTACGTATTACAAGCCAAGATACAATTCACTAACATGTCGACTCAATATTTTCACTAGGTATATAACGCTCAAAAATGTAATAAAACTTATTAAGCTCCAAGGAATACTTATTCGCACAATGGGCTTGAGGTTGCTCGATTTGTGTGTGTTATGGTTGTCGATATTCAACCTATTAGCCAACCACATAGAGTTGATTCTAGGGTGACGTATTTGATTTTTGGAATAAGACTATGATTAGACAATTATAATATAATGAACTCATTGGCACGTAATCAATACGAATCATATTTGTTCTAATATAATAGTTTTGTAACATAATTAGAAGGTATATGTAGATTATAGTTATTTATACCTTTTATTAGAATCCAAGAATAAGGGGTGGGGGTTTCTATTAATTGAATATTGATAAAGAATACTAGGTCTAACTGTCACACCCTGAATGACGGCGGAAACATCGGGGTTCCGACGTAAGCGTTTAATCACAGTTAAACAACATATATTGAATAATACCAAGACTTATAGAACATTACATTCTTCCAGAGAGTAAATACAAAGAATTACATTTTTTAACAAATCCCAAAAATGCTAAATACTAATATAAGTTCTACAAAGCATAAGAAATGAACAAAAGAACTACTAAAATGGCCATCATCGAAGGAAATGAATCCTTCACCACACACAGAGTGTGTTTTTATAATCAAAAGTGTTTTAAAAGCAATGTCTTATAAAAGAGTAATTTGCAAATTGTTTACACTTGTAATCTCATACAAGTAAAAGACTTTTTTATAAATATATTAAACATAAGCTATAAGTTAATAACTGATGCGGGCCCTAGTGTGGAGGATCGGGCCCTTGCATTCCTAGAGGCCCACAATCGTGTGACCAAAGGGGCTTCACGGAAATGGCCATAACTTTGGCTACGAATCTCCGTTTTGGGCCTACGACCAGTCAAATCGAAGCTTGGAGCAAGGAGCACGTCTGGATAAGTACCCGAAGGAGACTTGCCCATTTTTGAGTCCAGAAATTGCTTTCTAAATGGAGTTATGAACAATTTTGTTATTTTTCCTTAATTTTTGGGTTTTGTTTTGGGGTTTGTATTTGGCCCATGGACTTTTAGGTTTTCATTTTAATTTCTACTTCTTGTTTAACTGTTTTTGATGTAATCTGGATGGTCGATCACCAATTTTATAAACTTTCAATTTTCTCCCAAATTCTGTGCGTGTTAACCCAGATTTTGAAGCCAATCCCACGGTATTCGTAGAATCAACGTGGTTTTGAAGAGATTGTCCTGGGTATTCTTTTAGAATCAACAGGTTCATTCTTGGTTATCTTTGTGTTGTTTTTGTGCGCTGCATCAGTTGGTACCAGAGCTAAATTCCTGGTTCAAAATGCCTCCGAGGAGAAACAGGACACCCGCCAATGTTCATGAGCAAGAACTAGAAGAACATATTATGGCATGAATAGAGGAGAGGATGGATCAAATGGTTGACCAACTTACTGACAGGATGGTCGAACTGATGAATCGAGGAGGGAAAAGGTCTTGAACTCATTCGCAAATGGAAGATGGTGAGTTTGGGAACCCGTTCGGCGGCAGTGACGGTTCATATTCTGAAGGTGACCTAGAAAGGCGGCCAAGGCATGATCTTAGAGGTGACAATAGGCGTGGGAGGCCGGAATGAGAATTGACATCCTGGGATTCGACGGGGTCAATTTGAATCCGGAGGGGTTCATCGACTGGTTGGCTACTGTTGAGGAAGTTTTTGAGTTCAAAGAAGTCCCTGAAAACAAAAGAGTGTCATTGATCGCTACCAGGCTACGTGGTAGGGCATCTGCATGGTGGCAACAACTGAAACTGACACGAGACGGGCTCAGAAAGTCAAAAGTCGTGACTTGGAGGAAGATGAAGAAGTGTTTACGATCCAACTTCCTACCCCATAATTTCAAAGGTTGATATACCAACGGTTGAAAAATCTAAAGCAGGGTGCCAAATCAGTTGACGATTACACAACTGAGTTCTACCAATTGATTTCCCGAAACGATATCTAGGAGACAGAGGAACAACTTGTTGCTTGATATATTGGGGGTCTGTGGGTCCAAATCATGGACTCTGTAAATATGTTTGACCTGGTATCTATTTCTGAAACGCACCAACGGGCGTTGGCTTTTGAGAAACAAAGTCGTCAGGTGGGAGGTTTGTCTTCAACTGTCAATATTGGAGGAAGTTCCAGGACGGGTGGTATGGTACCCCGTGTTGTGCCTAATCAACAAAGACCTACATCTAACAGTGTTGGACCAAATCCTAGGACAACTGTTAGTAGTATTTTGAAGTGTTTTAGTTGCGGGGAGACAGGTCACCGACAATCAGAATGCAAGAAGGTTGGAAAACATCATTTGTTTGCAGAGCAAGATGATTGGCAAAATGATGATGCTGGTGAAAATTATGAAGATCCCCCAATATATGACGAAGAGCTTCAATTCGAAGAGGAAGTTGTAACTGGAGATGTGGGGGTAAATTTGGTGGTAAGGCGGTCTTGTTTTACACCAAAAGTTGTTGGTGATGATTGGATCAAACACAACATCTTTCAGTCGATGTGTACTATTTTGGGAAAGGTTTGTACTTTGTTATTGATTCAGGAAGTTGTGATAACCTTATATCTGAAGAAGCAGTTCAAAAGTTGGCTTTGAAAACAGAAAATCGCCATAAGCCTTACAAGCTACAGTGGCTTAAGAAGGGTGGCGAGGTCACTATATCTAAACGAGCCCTTGTTCAATTTTTTGTTGGTACCACGTATAAAGATGATGTGTGGTGTGATGTGGTTGCTATGGATGCTTGTCATTTGTTGTTGGGAAGACCTTGGGATAATGATCGTAACATAGATCATAACGGGCGGACTAATACTTACAGTTTCTTGTTTGGAGGTGTGAAGATAACATTGGTTCCCAGTAAGCCAAAGGAGCCAGTTCCGAAACCTTCGGGTACTCTACTGACCCTTACTCAGTTTGAAGACGAGTTGGAGGTAGAAGGTGAAATTTTTGTATTGCTAGGGAAGGAAGTCGCTAACGAGGTTGAAATTCCTAAGGCTATGGTTCCTCTACTCAAGGAATTCGCTTATCTTTTCCCTAATGAATTACCTGATGGTTTGCCACCTTTACGTGAGATCCAACATCATATTCATTTACAACCAGGAGCCCAGCTGCCTAATAGGCCACATTACAGAATGAGTCCCGGAGAGCATGAGGAGTTGCGAAGACATGTGGAGGACTTGATTTCAAAAGGTCATGTTCGGGAGAGCATGAGCCCGTGTGTTGTTCCTGCTTTGTTGACTCCTAAAATGGATGGTACTTGGCGTATGTGTGTTGATAGTCGCGCCATCAATAAGATCACAGTGAGGTACAGATTTCCAATTCCTTGACTTGATGACCTACTTGACCAGATTAGCGGTGCCTCTATCTTTACAAAATTGGACTTGAAGAGTGGGTACTATCAGATTCGACTTAGGCCTGGCGATCAGTGGAAGACTGCCTTCAAGACTCGTGAAGGATTGTATGAGTGGTTGGTGATGCCTTTCGGTTTATCAAACGCTCCTAGTATATTTATGTGTGTGATGAACCGGTTGTTCAGGACCTTTACTGGTAAATTTGTAGTTGTTTATTTTGATGAAATACTTATTTACAGTGCTACTGTTGGTGAGCATGTCAACCATGTAAGGCAGATTTTGACTGTACTTTGACAAGATAGTTTGTATGCAGCTATGAAGAAATGTGTGTTTATGGTTCCTAAAGTCTTGTTCTTAGGGTATGTTGTTTCTGGGGAAGGAATACAGGTGGACGAGTCTAAAGTAGCAGCTGTCAGACAATGGCCAACTCCAACTACCATCACTGAAGTTCGAAGCTTTCATGGCCTTGCTTCATTCTATAGGAGGTTTATTCCAAACTTTAGTTCTATTATGGCACCAGTGACTAATTGTATGAAAGGGAAGACCTTTACCTGGACCGAAATAGCAGAATCAACTTTCCAGTTAGTAAAAGAGAAGCTTACTTCATCACCGATTCTTGTATTGCCAGAATTTTCTCAAGTTTTTGAATTACACACGGATGCTTCCAAGGTTAGGATTGGAGCAGTTCTAAGTCAAGGAGGACGACCGATTTCCTATTTTAGTGAGAAGTTGACGGGGCCAAAGTTGCGTTATAGCACTTATGATGTTGAGTTGTATGCAGTGATCCAAGTTGTAAAGCATTGACGCCATTATCTGTTTCTTAAGGAATTTGTTTTGTTAACAGATCATGATTCATTAATACATATTCATAGTCATGATAAGGTGTCACACAAACATGGGAGGTGGATGTCGTTCTTGGAAAAATTCACTTTCATGGTGAAACACAAGTTTGGAATGTCGAATCGGGTGGCTGATGCATTGAGTCGGAGGAGTAATTTGCTAGTATCCATGAGGGTTGGTGTGCCGAGGATGGATGTCCTCATGGAGCAGCTAACGGTTGATCTTTATTTTTCGGTTGTTCTATAGGGTATACAATCTGGACAGATGTCTGGTTTTCTACTGCATGAAGGTTTACTTTTCAAAGGCAATCAACTATGCATCCCTGATTGTAGTCTCCACATTCAAATCATTAGGGAGCTCCATGGTGAAGGGCATGTCGGCCGAGATCACACTTTACACTTGGTACAATCATCTTATTTTTAGCCTACAATGCACAAGGAGGTGGATAGATGTGTTAAACGGTGTCGAATCTGTCAGGTGTCAAAGGGCACATCTACCAATGCATGACTTTATATGCCTTTCCTGTTCCATCACAACCTTGGGTAGACATTAGCATGGATTTTGTGTTGGATTTACCACGTACTCAACGGGGAAATGATTCAATATTTGTGGTTGTTGATCGTTTTTCTAAGATTGTGCACTTTATTCCTTGCAAAAAGACGACGGATACAGTTAATGTGGCCCAATTATTCTTTTGAGACGTCTACCGTTTGCATGGATTGTCGTCTTCTATTGTTTCAAATCGAGACTCTAGGTTTTTGAGTCATTTTTGGCGCAGTCTATGGAAAATGGTGAACACTCAGCTCAATTTTAGTAGTGCATATCATCCTCAAACGGATGGCTAAACAGAAGTTGTCAATCGAACCCTTGGTAATATTTTGCGGTGTTTAGTGGGTGATCATGTGAAGACCTGGGATCAGAAGCTTGGTCAAGCTGATTTTGCTCATAATCATGCTATCAACCGAAGTACTGGATATAGTCCATTCCAGGTGGTCTATTCTGTTCAGCCACGGGGACCACTTGATTTGATGTCACTGCCTGTTTCTAGGGTTGTTCCAAAGAAAGTGCAGGATTTTGTTGGAGGACTGCATGATGTTCATAAGGCTGTTCATGACAACTTGGTCCGGGCTAACTCCAAGTACAAGCAAGATGCAGATAAAACACGCAGACAAGTTGATTTTGAAGTAGGTGACTTTGTTTGGCCTGTTTTGACTAAAGATCGTTTTTCGGTTGGTGAGTACAACAAGTTGTCAGCTAAGAAGATTGGACCGGTGGAGATTGTGGAGAAGCTTAATTCCAATGCTTACCGTCTACAGTTGCCAAGCCACATTCGTTATTCCGATGTTTTCAATGTAAAGCATTTGCTTCATTATTATGGGGATTCTTCTAATGATGACCATGGTGCACATTCGAGGTCGAATTTTGTCTACCCAGGAGGGAATGATGCGGGCCCTAGTGTGGAGGATCAGGCCCTAGCGTTCCTAGAGGCCCACGATCATGTGACCAAAGGGGCTTCATGGAAATGGCCATGACTTTGGCTACGAATCTCCGTTTTGGGCCTACGACCAGTCAAATCGAAGCTTGGAGCAAGGAGCACGTCTAAATAAGCTCCCGAAGGGGACTTACCCATTTTTGAGTCCAAAAATCGCTTTCTAAATGGAGTTATGAACAATTTTGTTATTTTCCTTAATTTTTGGGTTTTGTTTTTGGGTTTGTATTTGGCCCATGGACTTTTAGGGTTTCATTTTAATTTCTGCTTCTTATTTAACCGTTTTTTGATGTAATTTGGATGGTCGGTCATCAATTTTATGAACTTTCAATTTTCTCCCAAATTTTGTGCGTGTTAACCCAAATTTTGAAGCCAATCCCACGGTATTCGTAGAATCAACGTGGTTTTGAAGAACTTGTCCTGGCTATTCTTTTAGAATCAACAGGTTCATTCTTGGTTATCTTTGTGTTGTTTTTGTGTGCTGCATCAATAACTGCATCTCATCATGTTTCACTAGCTTCAACTTGGTTCTCTGTTATTCCTAACAACATCTCTTTCCATACAATTCTATTTGTGTATGTCTTCTTCAACTATCTACTCTACCATACTCTGATTAGTAAGTCATTCAGCCTTTCACAACTAAATGACTTATTTCACCATCCTAATCATGTATGTTAAATTTGGATTAACACACTATGGAACTTTCATAAGGATGTAATAGAATTCAATTGTCACTCAGTATTATTAAATACTAAGTCTGAGCATCTTCTATAGGGTTACATATCAGCTCTTACCATACCACTCGAACTGCATACTACATCACAATGTTAGATAAGGTCTTGACCTATTAAGTCTGAAAACTTTGTTAGCCTTCTTTTTAATCTCCATTGAATTCTTCGTAATCTTGTATAAGCATCAATTTCGATATCATCAAAGTATTTATCACCATTTTTAGCTCTTCTAACTATGTAAGAAATCATTGCTTCAATCTGGTCAGCGGTGGAACAAATTCATAGATTATGCCAAAACATTCATCTCGTCCGAATGTACTTCCAACACACTACATTCTTCCAAAGGTGTTATTATTTCATCAAACATAGTTTGAATGTACAACACCACTCTATAGGTATTAATACGCTATTTACGGTGTCACTTGATAGATTTCATTTTACGATATCCCTTGACCATTTATTTATGAAGTTATTAATGTCAACTATCGTAAGTTTCCTTATCACCTCGAAAAGTTTCATGTCGAGAATGATATCAAAGTTGGTCATGGATACAGGAATTAGGTTAACTAGAAAATTATATCCTTCTATTTCTATGACACAATCTCTATAGACTTTACCAACAAGTAATGACACATTTTCCAGGGTATTTATATGAAACAGTTGGGCGAGTGCAAAGTAAGCAATTTGAATAGAACGTGCATATTCACAAGACACAAAAGAATCTGAGGAGCCAAAATCAAATATGATGTGAGTAGGTATAGAATTGACGAAAAAAATGTACCAGTCACAATATGCAAGTCCTCGCGTGCCTCTTCTATGGTAATCTGGAATCCACGGCCTTTAGCTTTTGGCACCTCCTCTTTTTTAGTTGAAGTACTCATCGGTTGTTGAACGAAATCTTGACTTCCCGCCATTTGGCTAATAAGAGTAGGGCAGAAACGCTTCCTATGGCCAGTAATACCATAAGCATATCATGTAACATTCTTCCTCGGGCAAACAGGCTTCGTGTGACCCGTTTCTCCGCATCCATAGCAAATCACTGGTCCTTTTCTATTCTGCCTTGACCTTGGTGACTCTTCTCAGTTTTTCGATACGAAGGTGACTGAAGAGAAAAAGATTGTGACCGACCGCCCCCACAAAAGGTATTATGAGATTGTACTTGTCTGCTAGGATCAGATCGAGTTGATGGAATAGAAGAAACAAAAATTGTTCTATCGACACATGGACGCTCCGAAAGAGAAAGAGTGGCACCACGTATCTCCAAGTCGTGCTCGCACTTTCAGGCATAGTATTTATCTTTTAGCACATATTAGCATATAATATTAATTAAGGCATATACCCTACTTAAGTCTTTCATATGGTTTGTATCCATATACTCACAATGAATCTGTTCATATATTGAACTTCTGACGGTTTAAGTCTAAATACCAGTTCGTGGGATTTAGTTCACTTAAACTACTGCTGTGATACCATGATTGAGAAAACCCCTTCTTCTCTAATACCTTTATAATATTACTACTCCAAACATGCTACATGCATATTCATAATATAATTTAAAATCGTCTGGATACAAACCAGCTATTAAGATTTTTACAAAGTTTTATATACTACATAACTTCCCAGGAATTTATACACTAAGTACAAAAAGTGATATTATTAACTATTCTACGTCTTCTAACAGTACATAACTATATTGGATGCTTATCACCTACAATAATTAAACATTGAGAGGGATAAACAGGTGATGGTTAGGTAGTTCAATAACAGTTATAATATAATGATATGCCATATATATATATATATATATATATATATATATATATATCAATGTGACAGAAACAAAGAGGGACAAAGAACAACAAAGACATATGTGTATCATATGTCAGGCTTTCCGTATTAACCAATGATTTTATTCAAAGATTTACGATCAATGAGACACAATGATTTCAACATGATGTACATCATAAAAACTCTAACCCAAGAGACACAGGAAATGCCATTTCTACTTATCATTTTGCTAGCATATATAGGCTTTCAGCCCTACCTATCTCTATGCCAATACCAAAGTGATATGAGTCATTCTCTTCATGGCCAAAGGCACAAAGCCAATACCAAAGTGATACGAGATATGCTCTACATGGCCAAAGGCTTAATACCAGTACCAATGTAACACCCAGTTCCTGGTACGTATTTAAATTCTAGTAATTTCATATTTTGTTCTGGGACTCGGCGAGTTGGACTCCCAACTCATCTAGTAGACTCGACATTACGCAGGAACTTTAGTGATCTACTCGACGAGTCGGGCGACCGAATCGACGAGTAGAAGATGTCTGGATGAAACCATAATATTTAGTGTTTACACCCTATTTAAACGACTTCAAACCAACCCCCATCATCCCTCCCAACCCTGAGAAACCCTAACTCGAAACCCTAAGCCTTTATTGAGTGTTATTGAGCTTTTTGGTTCCTTTTGTGTGTATTTGAAGTTGGAAAAGGAGAAGGAAGCTTGGAAAATCAGGAGAGAGATAGTAGATCCAGAAGTTTTGGCACATTTCCTGCTCATTTGAGGTATAAAGCTGATACCTTGGCTATTCATTACTTAGATCTTGATTTGGGGCTATTTTCTACCTTTTTCCAAGCTTTAGTGAAGCTATGCTTGGATTTGTGTGTATATTCAGAGTTGCACTTCAGATTTGGAACCATTGAGGGTTCCCATGGCATAAAGGTGCCAACTTTATGGCCATGGGAGACCCATGCAACATATAAACCCCTTTTTATGGCTTTTTGAGCCAAAAACCCCATGCATGGACATCAAGTTTGTAGCTTTATGTATAATATGGACCCTAGGAGGTCAGATCTATGGTTTGGGTGCATTTAGACCGATTAAAATCGATTGTATAGTTTGGGACCAAGAGGGACTCGACGAGTCATTCATGGGACTCGGCGAGTCGGGACATATTTTCCATCAATTCCTTTCTGTTTATGGACCAGATGCTAGTATTGAAGGTCCCTCAGTTGATTAGGCTCATTAGGGGCCTGGAAATCATAGAACTCGACGAGTGTATGAGCTAAATCAGTGAGTTCAAGGCAATGTCCCAACCACATGGAGACGGACTCGACGAGTTCAAGGAGAACTCAGCGATTCATAGACTGAACTCATTCATTCGGATGAAGATGAACTCGATGAGTTCAAGGATGAACTCGGCGTGTCGGTTGAAGAAGGTTTGATGTGTTGTTGTAGGCGAACTCATCAAGCTCTTACTAGACTCGATGAGTAGGGACAAAGTTGTAGCTTTTCGTGGACGAGGGGACTCGACGAGTTGGTGAACCAACTCGGCGAGTCTGGTCAACAAGATGTTGACTTTGACCAAAAGTTGACTTTGACAAGGGCTTTGACGTTGACTTTGACTTGGAATTTAGCGACCCTTGTAAGGGTTATGAGTATGAATTGTTAATGTAGAAAGGATGTTGTGTAGGGATTGAGGAGTCGAGAAGAGTCGATTTTCACACCGAGGACAGTGCAGACACTACACGACATTGAGATGAGTTACCTTTCAGTAGAAGTGGGTCTAAGGAACTAAGGCTGACCCACTAGTAGTTGATTATAGTTTAGATGATTGTCTTTGTGATAATTGTTTGGTTTGCTACTACCTGATGTGTTCTATGTGCCAGTATGATATGATATATGTAATAGTGGTAGTATGAGGGGAATAGTCCCATAATTCGGTCGTTAGGACCGAAAGGTAGGTCGAACACCCCAAATATGTCTGGCATCATGATTATGATATGTTATTATGTGATAGTGCTAGGGGTGAAATAGTCTCCGTGACCGGGTAAGATAAACCGGATGGTAGGCAGGCACCCTAGAATGGCCTGACATGGGTAGGTCAGCACCCCAGAATTGCTTGACATGGATAGGTTGGGCACCCCATAATTGCCCTGCAGTATGTATGATTGTATGGTATGTGGTATGATGGGGGAACTCACTAAGATTTGTGCTTACGGTTTTCAGTTTTGGTTTCAGGCACCTCTTCATCTAAGGGGAAGGAGCCGGTAGGGTAGCAGTGCATCGCTCACACATGATTCCGCATTTGAGAACCTTGGGATTGTACTCTCTGACATTATACTATTTGACCTTATAGTTTTTGAGACATGTAACTACGGTTTTGCGGTTTGATGTGATATCAGTACTGTTTTTCCTCAAACAATTTTACAAGTAATATAATTAAAAGCAAAAAATTTTGGTCTCGGTTTTTGGGATGTTACAACCAAAGTGATATGAGTCATTATCTACATGGCCAAAGGCACAAAGCCATTACCAAAGTGATACGAGACATGATCTACATGGCCAAAGGTATTTGAATCCAATAGCAAAATAACACAGGAAAGCACATTGCACATTTAACACATAACATACAATTGTCCCTATATTGAACTCACAGTGAAATAACCGAGTGATAAAATGATAATTTAGGCAGCACTTTGTGTCTAAAAATGACTTTGTTTGACGAAACCAGGGGGTTTTGTTGAAAACTGGGCCTTACGCGGGCATATTTTCGACTCGAAAAACTCTTTTCTCGGGTCTTCGAGTGCTTCGGGGTTTGCTTCGGGTGTTAGGGTGGTACCCTAGGCTTCGGGGGGTGTTAGGATAGTTAAGAAGAAAATAGAGGGTGTAAAAGTATAAAATTTTCTAAAAAAAATCTTGCAGCCTCGCACCTCTTTTATAGTGGGCAAACCTCTTTATTACGCTGGGCATAATCTAACGTACTCGGGACGTACTACCTTGTGGCGCTCTATGTTGGGCGTAAACCCAATACGATGTGCGTAGAGTGATGCATGGCATTGAACGTATCTACATGCGAGATAGGTGTCCTACATCCGAAGAAAGAGGCGACGTGGCTGATTTCGGACCTTGTTTGAGTACGCGGGGCGTAACTCAAGTACGTTGGGCATACAGCCTCCTTGAAGTTTGTGTGTGAAACTTCAAAAACTCATATCTTTCGTATATGGACTCCATTTTTGACGTTCTTTATATTCACACGTAGGTGAAATTGTACTCTACAACTTTCGTTTAGACTCCATTGGCTAATTTTGAATTCATTTTTAATATTTTATTTTTAACAGGCCGAGACTGGAAAAGTCCGTTAAAATCCGTTACTTCTTCATTTGACGTCTGTTTCTGTCTGTCTTTTTACCATTGAACTACTATTGACGAGATCTTCGATTCTCGTTTTGGTTGTATAAGCTAAAAATTCCTCAATCTATAATTCGAATTTGGAGTTGTATACTACTATGCCGAATCTTAGAAAAATCATAACTTCCTCATACGAAGTCGGATTTGGACGTTCTTTTTATCAAAGTTCTCGGTTTAACGAATACTACGACTTTCATTTAGATTACTAAAGCTAAAAAGTAGTTTATCATAAACTCACTATTTACGTTATACGGTGTTGTGCCAGTTCCATCGCGAAACTTCAATAAGTTATAACTTCTTCGCTATAACTCGGATTTCAATGACATTTTCGCCTAAACGTTTCTAACGAGATAATTTACAACTTTTAGTTTTACATGTTCGTTAATTTCGATATTTGAATTTTTGATCAGAGTCTTATAAGACTTCCCATCACTTTCTGAATGATTCTAAACATAGTTTTACCTCAATTCTCATAAAACTATCTTGTTTGAACGTAACACTCAAAATCATATATATTATATAATAATATTCAATTTTAAACTATCAAGATTACAAAACAAGATAATTATACATGGTTATTAACGTGTATGTTACACATTAGTATGGTGAAAGACTCACCTCTATCTACTGAATCCAAAAGTTGCTCTCCTAACCGTCCGTAACCACCCGTGCTAAACAACCATTACCCAAGGTTAGGACTAAACACTATCAAGTTGAAGACCCCAACCCCAAGTCCTTTCACAATAGCCCAGACAGTATTCCTTTGTTAATAGGCCCAAAGTCCATGTCCAAAATCATTAATGGGCCTAATGGCCCAATAAGGCCCAACCAAAGTATCCATGGCCCGAAAGAGAACACCTGGCCCACTAAAACCAAAACGTGATCAGCCCAATGACTAATTAAGCCCCAAAAGCTTGCAAGCCCAAAACAAGTCTGAGTCCATCTACTGTGTGTACGCCTTACGTACCACCCCAGTACGCGTGACATACTAAGTCCCTGGACTGTACGCATTGCGTACTCTAAGTTACGCTCGGCGTACTAACAAATTAAGCACTTTCTTCTATTAGGTGTTTAATACTCGATGTTCTAACATCCAATATCAGATTTGAGCTCATGAAGACGTCCTAGGGCATAAAGTTGGCAACTTTATGCCATTGCATGCTATATGGGATGTAAAAACTTCATTCTTCACATTAGGACTTCATATAAAGCTTCAAACTCATGCATGGAGTCTAGATTCTCCCCAAGCTAGCACCTTTATGCATCTAGGATGCTTACAAAGCTCAGATCTAACCATTTCAGCCTTTTGAGTTGCTCAAATTTCAAGAGGAGGTCTAACACCAACTAAAGGCACCAAATAGAAAACCCTAGTTAGATCTAATGAATAAGATGACAAGATCAAGGCTTTATACCTCCAAAAGTTATCCAAAGTGAACTAGATGTAGATTCTTGAAAACCAATGCCAATCCACGCTTTCTTAGCAACTCATTCTTCTTGAATGGACACTAAAAATGGCCACAAATGCACTCCTTAAGCTCAAAGACACACTCTAACGATTTTAGGGTTTCCAGGGACATTTGAAGGTGAAAGAGGCTAATTAGGGTGGAGCTCAAATGAGATAAGGATGCTTATATAGGTCTCAAGTCTAGGAAATTAGGGTTTACACATCCATCATGTATGCCCCGCGTACTCTTTTGTACGCCCAGCGTACGTGTTGGCCCTCCGCGATCATCCCTGCATGGTACGCTAAGCATACTCATGAAGTACGCCCAACGTACTTAAGGGACTTATTATGCAATAATTAAAATTCCAAGGGCTTCAACGGTAATACCTTATTTGGAGTGTTACATACAAATAACCCAAAATGATCACAAAAACATTTCAAGGACTTAGTTAATCAAACAATATGATATGAACAAAAAATAACATGAAACTTTCACATAAGTAAAAAAATGTATGTATCTTCCCCCAAAATCAATAAAAACATAAAATAAGGCCATAAAGACTCATCCTTGATGCGTGATCTCGATCTACGTTCACAATTGGTTCGTTTTTGTGAAGCTTGATGTTAGAAAGCACAACTCAACACAAAAGAAAACTCAGGATTGTTTTAGTCTTAAAACCAACAAGAAGGAAGGAGAATTTGGTTGATCAGTTATGAAAAATAAGGAAAAGAAACACGAAGACAGCCGATGAGGCTATTATCGATAGGCGGTGGTGAGGGGCTACTCTAGCAGTAGGTAATGCGAAGGAGAGGTAGGGCAAAAGAGTCGGAGATCCAAAGGTTGTTTAGCTATTTCAATTGATAGGAAGCAATGAGGAAAAACGAGGGGTTGCTGCTCCTTTGTTCACGGTAGAAAACTCCACCTCCTGTGGAGTTTTCTTGACAAAAAAGTGGAGAAGAAAGGGAGAGAAGAGATAGTTTTTGAGTGATCAAATGTGGCTGATGAAATATTAAAGAAACTCCAATCTTTGGCTTATCATTTAAGCTCCATAATGTGTAATTTGAGTGAAATTTTCAAGAAAAGTGTAAGACTATTTATATGTAAGTACTTGTGAGAGAGGGTGAGAGATGGTAGAAAATATGGGGAAAGAAATAGAATGTTGCATGGAGTTGTATGGTTGGTGGATTGAGTCTACATGTATGCATAAAGGTACAACAAAGTGATGTCACACTTGTGACATAAAAAATGTCATAAAATAGCTTCCCCGATTCGTGTGCCTAATTTCTGACATCCACTAACTATTCTAAAGGTGGCTAATGATAGTCTCGAGTACGAGGATTCTAAAAACTCATAAGGATACAAAATCCAATATGTAGAACTCCGGAAAAAGTCGTTTAAACTTTTGTGTCTAATTCGTCCCGATTCAATGGTTTTCGCGACTTTGATAAATTTACTGGTTAAAAATATTGTGATTATGAAATCAAATATTAGACTTATGTCTGAGTTCAAAAATGTTCTCGGAATTTCCATATGAGATGTGCAAGTACCTCAACGGATCAATTTATTTTTGTTTATTAAGAAAATATGTATTATACGGATTTGGTTTATTAAAATGGATGTAACTTCTGCATATGACCTCTATTTTTGACGTTCTTTATATCTACGAAGTCATGAGAGTACAATCCATCCAATTTGATCATAAATTAGTCCTAGGTATACTTGATGCAAAAATTATTTTTAGTGTCACAAAAAGTATCAATTTTATTTATTTTTCTTTTGATCCTTAGTGATAGATAGTTTGTTGAGCAGTTTGAAGCATTCTCAAAGTGATTATGAGTATTATATATTAATATACTTTATTAATACAAAAGTACATACATTAGGTCTTAATACAACATGGTTCGTTGTTGCTCAGGCAACGAACTTTGACCTATAATTAGAAAATGTTGCACTAATTGTATAAGTAAGGTATATGAAGAAAATGCTATTTTATGTTATTGACAATGTTTTGAATGAAAACTAGCATTAAATAGATGTACTCTTTTCAAAATTATAGTATGCAGAAATAACACATAATATTGACATTTATTGTTCGATTTGATTGGGGTTGGATTAGTTATATGATGTTGGCCATGTAGTATTTTACTTATTTTTGGAACTTTGGTAATTTTAATTTAACTAGCACTACTATAGAAAAATAATATAAAGAGGCAATAGTATAAATTGGGATATAAAGCTAACTAACCTAATTTAAAAAAAAAATCTTAGTGCTCCTATGAAAAACCCAAAAGAAAGATTATGTGACAATTTTATCAAACATAGTAGTTTTCTTTGATTTGACCGATCCAAAAGCTAAAGCATTCTAAAATGTCCAAATAACATATAAAGTCGTGAGAAGAAGCGAATCCAAACATTTTCTTTGAGTCATTGATGGAATACTCCAAAAAAATCAAAGAAATTTAAAATTTATAAAATCAATCATTAACCAGCATTGTTTACAAAACCTGTAAGCTAAGGCTTAGCGAGTTACCCTAAAGTACCAACACACCATATAACAAGAAAGCATACAAACATGAGCAACTAGATTGCTGGATCCCCTCGCAGGGTCTACAACCCATCTGGATTGCTCTACGAGCAACCGGCCTGACTGAAGAGGCTCACAAGGCCTACAACCTATCCAAACCGATCTACAGGCCTTCGGCCTTATTGGACCACCTCATAGGGCCTACTGCCTATCCGGTTATCCCTAGGTGTCTTGGCGTACAACACAAAGAACGATCGCCTCAACCCAACACACCCATGTCAACATATGCAACAAATAAAGATAAACATAGAGGCAAAAAATACAGATTATTATATGGATCCACTAAACAACTACAAATATCATATCACTATCCTGACCAATATAAATAATCTAGTGGGTCGGCATTGGTGCCTTCGACCCACGGGTACAATGAGGAAAAATCATGTATCAGTCGGAATAATAGGTGCTCCGATAATCGGCTCTGCCCGACCACTAAATATCAAAACATTTCCCATTCTAAGTTAATAACATTTTTTCTCAAAATATGTTTGGTCAAAACTTGTCAAAATTAACAAATCAATCAAGCCAACCCAGCTGAGTCAACTTAGGCCTCGTACATAGGGCATACTTTGGATCTACACAGGGCGTACTCGAGGTCCTCCCATTTTCTCAACCAAAAATTTTCATTTTTATTAAGGTGAAAATTTTCCAATTTATAAATCCATTATTATGAAACCCATTTATTCAAAATTACATTTGTTCAAAATCAGAGTTATATAGAAAACATGGAATCCTCAATGTTGTTGATGCGTATGTACAGTGCCGCCTTTGCCTTGCCATAGATACCAATGATACCTGAAACAATAAACAACTGGATAAGAATAAAGCTTAGTGAGTCCCCCCCCCCCCCACCCCCAAAAAAATGTCGCCAATATTGAGGGTGAAAACCACAGCCCCCAACTCTAAATCATGTGTCGGATAATTTTCCTCATAAGGCTTCAGCTTCCTCGAAGCGTAAGCGACCATGCCACTCTACTGTATCAATATTGCACCCAAACCCATGATCATGGCATCACGATAAACCACAAAATCATCGACACCCTCAGGAAGGGTCAGAATCAGCGCCTCACACAACCGCTGCCTAAGAGTCTCGAAAGCTGCCTACTACTCAGGCCCCCAGCGGAATGTCACCGACTTCCTGGTCAGTCGGTTCAATGGAACAGCAATCTTGGAGAAATTCAGGATGAATCTCCAATAATAACCAAGAAAACAAAGAAAACTCTAAATCTCAGATGGAGACCTCGGAACCTCCCACTGCATCACGGCCTCTGCCTTGGTCGGATCGACCAGAATAACCTTCTGTTTGAGAAGGTGCCCTAAAAACTGCACCTCGTGCAACCAAAACTCGCACTTGGAGAACTTTACAAAGAGTCGCTCTCTCCTCAAAGTCTCCAACACCTCCCCCAAATGCTCCTCATGTTGTTCCTGAGTCCTGGAATAAACCAAAATATCATCAATAAAGACTATCAAAGACTGATCCAGCATCAGTTTGCACACGCGGTTCATGAGATCCATGAATGTAGTTGGAGCATTGGAGAGCCCAAATGGAATAACCACGAACTCATAATGACCATATCGAGTCCGGAAAGCAATCTTCTGCATATCCTCATCTCGGACCCGCATCTGATGATAACCCAATCGCAAATCAATCTTGGAGAACCAAGATGCACCCTGAAGCTGGTCGAAAAGATCATTTATCCTCGAGAAGGGATAAAGGTTCTGCAACAAGTAGGGAGATTCGAGATCTATAGTCTTCCCTCCAAGCTAGCCACCTCCAAACTTCAAGTCTCCTTCAAAAGAGTACACAAATCCACAAAATCTACTAAAAACTTCAAGATCGCCACCAAGGAAAGCTCAAAATTCGATCTAGGGTTTTAGATGACAAAGGAGGCTGGTAAGGAGGTTGGTCAAGGGGACTTAAGGTGTGACAACCCGAAATTTATTCTGTCAATGTAACCCACTTCCGTTAATAAAATTTATTTTATTAAAAAAATTTCCGTTAACTTTTGAGTTAAATAAATCCCTTTGGGTTATTGTTGTATTTTTCACATGCATCTAAAAGCAATAAAATCACGTGAAATACCCTCGAATTCTTTCGGAAAAATTTCTAGTTCACGACTAAGTTGGGTAACGGCCATTTAATCGGGTACAATCTTAAAGTCCGTTTGATGTCGGGATTAGGTGGATCCCCACCTGGCCGTGAACTCAAACCTATATAAGGGTTTAGTGGTCTCCATTTGAACCTTTTTAACCCACCTTAGAGATTTCTCTCTCTACTCTCTCTTTACAACTCGGGATTGATCTAGAAACGCCCCTTCAAGCTTCACAACTGTAAGTTAACCTTCCTAGCTTGTTGTTTAGCCTAACACACTTTCAAATCCATGGTTTAATCATTCAAAAACACCAAGAACATGTGTTTACGGTTTGGGAA
Source organism: Lactuca sativa (assembly GCF_002870075.4). Classification (NCBI taxonomy): domain Eukaryota; kingdom Viridiplantae; phylum Streptophyta; class Magnoliopsida; order Asterales; family Asteraceae; genus Lactuca; species Lactuca sativa. Next base: position 85,948,042 of record NC_056625.2, on the reverse strand, counting down.
CATCCCAAAATCGTAAACACCCTAAAAGGGGGTTTTTATGCCCCAAAACCCTTCCAAAACCCTCCCAATGCTTAGCTAATGGCCTAGGGACTTGCATGAATGATTTAAGAACCCCAAAACATGAATTCAAGGGACAAAGACGATTTTACGATTTGGGAAGGTCTCCCAAACCCGTAAACACCTTCTAAGGGTGTTTAAGTGCCCTTAACACCTTGTACGACTTATATTTAGGTCTAGAACTTTGCATGCTTAACCTACAACCACCAAAACACATGAAAAATGGACAAACATGAGTTTACGACCATAAACTCATGTTTTTACGGCCGTAAAATCCCCAAGGAGTGGTTCCGAAACCGTAAACTCCATAAAGGGTCCATTTCAAGCCCCAAACACTTCCATTGCCCTTGAATCAACCCTAGAACCCTTCTTTGTGAAGCATAAGACCTTTGAGCACCCAACAACACCACTCCCATGAGTTTACGGCCATAAACTCATGGGGATATGGTCTTAAAACCGTAAACACCCCTAAGGGCTTACACTTGAAGAGTAAACTCCTTAACGAGGCCATACACTCCTTAGATGCAACCCGTATCATTCTTAACACTTGAAATAAAGTGTTCCCACACATTAGAGTGTATTTACTTGCCTAATTAGTGGTTTAAATGACTAATTAGATACAATTATGTATCACTTCATGTTACATAGGACCCTCGTGTGTGTTCAAGTCCTAAATTGACACCTAGCGTCCTACCCGGCACACCCACGTCAGGTGAGTTCATACCCCTACCTTTTTTTCGAGTTTTTCATGTTTTCAGGGGGGAATACAAGCAAAAGTACAAGGGAAATTGTACTCAAAACCTATTATTTCGTATGAAATACTTATATGTTATGTACACTTTTAACACAGAAAACCGTTTTTACCAACTGATTAAGAGATTAACTTGTAGAGTTAGTTTTCAAACTAAAACAAGGAAATTTGTGAAACTCATTATAAAATGTTATATTTTATATTTCACAAAGGATTCATGCCAATCATAAAACGGGATTTTCCATATTATTACTTGTAAATTCGTTATTCTTAAGATTGGAGACTATCCTTGGTAACACTTCCCCGGATTCGAAAGTGTAGGACTATCCCGCACCTTGTTGCTAGCTACAGTGGGACCGGCAGGTCTACAGGTAACAAAGTCATAAAATGAAACTGGCCCCCGTTACGAGCCATATCTAGTTTATTGTATGGTTATAGAACTCGCAACTTAGATAATGGAGATTTATTTTAGTAATAATGAACCTAGTGAACTAACCTCAGAGTAATAACTGGTTTGATTACTAGAGGGTGTCAGTGATACCCTTAGGAATTAGTTCACTACCTACTTATTAGTTTTATATATGTGTTGAAACTAATGTACTTTATCAAGATTAAACCGGCTTTCAAGGAAAATTTGCCTAACTAAACAAGTATGGTAGATACTTGTACACTTCATTCCGGATCGATAACCAACCATTAACTTTTAAGGAAAATAAGGGTTTTTCCTGGGATAACTTAACTTTTCATAAACAGGGTGTTTAACAAATGGATAACTAAACTTCTTTTATAAGAAAATATGGGATTTTCTTGGGAATCAACTTTTCATGAAATCAAAGGAACGTTTTCTTTTACCAAAACTCAACCGCTTATGAACTCACCAGCTTCATGCTGATATTTCTAAAACTGCTTGTATTCTCAGGTTCACGTTAGACAGGTATCTCGCTTACTTTTGGAGAAGACGGTGCATATAGAAGTCTCGTCTATACTTTTGATATACTAATGTATATATAAACTATGTATTTCTCCACTTTCAAACAAATGTAAATATTTATATTATGCTTACTATGTACAATGGTTGTGATACTACACATGACGTCCTCCGCCCCGAACGTTTCCGCCATTGGTTGCGGGGTGTGACATAAGGCCTTTAAATAGGGTGCAATACCCTAAAAATTAGGGTTTCCTTCCCAGCTGCCAACACGCGGTAATGAGGCACCTCGACATGCCGTGTTGGTTCATTAATCTTCGCGGCCAAAGTCATCTTGACACGTCATATTTAGTCTTCCAACACACCGTGTCCTAAAGAAAATATAAACAAATGGGAAAATAGTTTCATCCGGAAACCAAGTGTTACAAAATGAAGCTCTTAAGCTTAAAAGGAACTTAATAATTGACTTAATGCATGCATGACACCAAGAATCTCATAAAGCTTGCATCTTTATGCTCAAAAGGACCAAAACAAACTCATATATGGAATAATAAGCCCTTAAAACGACTTCAATCACTCAACATCCCAAAAAAGGACCAAAAGCATAACGAAGCACAATATGAGGAGATCTAAACATCTATAAATCAAGGTTCAAACTTGATACATTATAAAGCTCTCCCAAAAAGAGATCATTCTGGATCCAAAGCCAATCCACCAAGCAAGACAACTTCAAGATATCCTCTTCCTTCACAAAGGCCAAAATGAGCACCAAAAACTTCTTACTAGCTCAAGAACACAACCAAGAGACTTAGGGGTTGATTTTAAGGTTTTAGTGGCAATGGAGGCTGGTAAGGAGACCAGTCCTTGGGGCTTAAGGACATTACATAGGGTGTAATTTAGGGTTTGGGGTTGATCCTTCTTTTATCTCCAAATCCTCGGAGCTTGGCTTAAGAGGCTTTTGGGTTGTTATCACAAGAAGGAACCTAATTGATATATTAACTCATCTTAGCACCACGCTATGGTGGTACGTCCATCGCACCGTGGTGTGCATTCTTAATCCGTGGTCAGCCTCTTGTAGAGTTGTGGTGCCTTTCACGATTTCACCCATAGCAACATACTTTGGCTACCGTGTTCTGGTACCCCATAATGTCATGTCGTGGGAAAGTACGTTTCCTTCCACTTACGATGAGACTTCTTGTCTGATTCTCTATCACCCTCATCGTGTCATGGCAAGGACCTTGTCACGCCTTGGTGGCTTATATCAACTACCTTCATGGTTGATTCCATTCCGCTTGGGACAATTTTTCTTACAACTTCTAACGCATATAACTTCTTCGTTCCTGACTCGTTTTCTATAAGATTTATATCCACACAAAGGCGGGGTTATGTTCTACAAATCTGTTAAGTCTTTTCTCATTGACTTAATATGGATCTTAATCTATTAATTCACAAAGTTGGCCCAAAAACATAAAATTTATCATTTTACACTTTTGTCCAAAATACATCTTCTCATGCATTTCTTCTCTTGAAGTTACTCATCTAACATTATCCAAGTGACTTAGATTTATCTTGGTCATTTTCATAAAGTCGCAACTTCATAAACTTACTAAATTCCCATAAATGACTATTTTGCCCATTTGGTCAATATTTGACTAAAAGTCATATCTCTCTAAATTTTGGGTTCTTAAAGCTAGAGAGTCAGTTCTCAGGATCGTTGGAACCCAAAGTAGCTGTCAGAAGTCATAATGTGGTGGTAGTGGTGAATAAAGAAATTTTAGGGTTTACCTAATAAGAAAATGACCGAATTTCATATATGCCTTTGCTAAAATTGCAAATATCATATTTGTCCGGCCTAAACTTTAAATATCATATTTGCCCTTCTAAATGTTTTTAATGTCATATATAACCAAATTTGTTTTTTATTATTTTTGTTGATATATAACTGTTTTTAATAATCTTAAGTCATTATAATTAAAAAAACATTGTAAATGGACAGTAGTGCCCTTAGTTCTAAATTCCAATACAACACACTTTCACAATGAATTACTTACGATCGTTGCTTCCATATTCACGTTTTTTGCAGCTGTTAATACTTCCTTCCGATCGCGTCCTCCTATTCGCCTCTGTTGCCGTAAACACAAGCATCACATATGCATCAGATAAAAGAATAGAGTAATCCAAAAACAAAGAATATACAACAACTAGTTAGTGCACAGATAACACAAACTGTTTTTTTTATGAATCAAAACAAACATTATGAAAATCACCAACCAGGAAAGAGTAATCTAAAAGGGAAACTTCAAAAATCATTTTGGAAAAAAGAAAACAACAATGTGAAGGAACAAAAAAAAAAGCTTAGTTTTTATCTAAAAGCAACAATAAAGATACCTAAGAATAAACAATCAAAGATCATATAGTAGAAGTTAATTGTAGAGGTGCCATACATAGTTAAGGAGGATGGGGGCCAACCTCTTTCATGACCCATGGCATACCTCTACGATCGAGTAAAACAAATGTTGGCTTAGTAACAGGCTTCACTTTAAAATAAATCCCAAATTCATAATATTCACGACAACCTTTTTGTTATCTTTTGGGTACCTCACAGCTTTGTTGTAACGATCCAAAATTTTCAAAATAAAATTTCATTTTTAAATAGCCAAACATTTTCATAAAATGTGAACTAACATTAATCACTATTTTCAAAATGCATAACATTACCGCTTTATTCAAAACATCAGAGCGTCCCATCTAAACAAATGCAGGAGAGTGCAGGCCGCAACATCAACCCTTGCCTTTACCCTTAGGCTCAGATGTACCTGAAACAAATCAACAAACTATAAGATAATGCTTAGTGAGTTCCCCAGAGCATACCCCACACATAATCCAAATAACATATATCATATTAGCTATAAAACTACATATATCACATAAGCCATGCACATAAACATATAAGGATGTTGTGGAAACCATCCAAGGTCTTACACCAAGTGCCACGGGAAACCCCCATGTGGTCTTACTAGCCACCACTGGAAACCCCACGTCGTCTTGGCTAATTGTCGAGGGAACCTCCACACAGTCTACACTAGTCATGGGAATATCATACGAGCTAAACAAGTAAACATACTAGGTAGCATTGGAAACCCTCCAAGGACTTATACTAAATGCCATGTGAACCTCCTCAAGGTCTTAATATACTGTCACGGGAACCCCCCGGGGACTTTCATACAAATGTCCTAGCGACATATCACATAATCAACTATCGATCTGTGTAACACTAAATGGGCTGGCCTTGGTGCCTTACACCCATTGGTACGGTGAAAAGAATCACATCAGTCTGCTGAATCCAAAAGTTGCTCGCCTAACAGACCGTAACCACCCATGCTGAACAATCATATATTACCCAAGGTTAGGACTAAACACTATCCAATTGAAAACCCCAAAACCAAGTCCTTTCACAATAGCCCAAAGAGTCTTCATTTGCTAATAGGACCAAAGTCCATGTCCAAAATCATTAATGGGCCTCATGGCCCAATAAGGCCCAACCAAAATATCGATGGCCCAAAAAAGATCAGCCGGCCCACTAACTCCAAAACATGATCAGGCCTAATGACTAATTAGGGCCCAAAAGCTTGAAATCCCAAAACAAGTCTGAGTCCATTTGCTATACGTACGCCTTGCGTACCACCCTAGTACGTGCGGCGTACTGAGTCCTTAGGTCGTACGCGTTGCGTACTCTAAGTTATGCTCAGCATACAAACATATTAACCACTTTCTTCCATAAAGTGCTTAATACTCGATGTTCTAACGTCCAATATCATATGTAGATTCTAGATGTAGATTCTTGAAGCCTAATGCCATTCCAAGCTTGCTTAGCAACTCCTTCTACTTAATGGACACTAAAATGGCCATAAATGCACTCCTTAAGCTCAAAAACACACTCTAATGATTTTAGGGTTTCCAGGGACGTTTGAAGGTGAAAGAGGCTGATTAGGGTGGAGCTTAAATGAGATATGGATGCTTATATAGGTCTCAAGTCTAGAAATTAGGGTTTACACATCCATCACGTACACCTCACGTACTCTTTGGTACGCCTAACCTACGTGCTGGCACTCTGCGATCATCCATTCATGGTACGCTAAGCGTACTCATGAAGTACGCCCAACGTACTTAAGGAACTTATTATGCAATAATTAAAATTTCAAGGGATTCATCGGTAATACCTGATTTGGAGTGTTACAACTCTCCCCCACTTGAATTAAGCTTCATCCTCAAAGACTGTAGATGCAAATACATTGGGGTAGTGCTCCCGTATCTCATCCTCTGGCTCGCATGTCCATTCGAAGCCCCTTCGGTGCTGCCATTGCACCTTTACAAGCTTCAATTCCTTGTTCCGAAGATCGTTGGTCCTCCTATCCAAAATCACAACAGGCCTCTCAATGTAGTTTTAGCTCTTGTCCACCTGAATGTCGCCCACAGAAACGACCATGGCCTCGTCTGTGACACTCTTCTGAAGTTGGGACACATGGAAGGTGTTGTGTATCTGGCTAAGTTAATCTGGCAGATCCAAATGATAGGCCACCTTGCCCACCCGGTCCGTAATCCTGAACGGTTCAGTGTATCAAGGTCTGAACTTTCCTCTCTTCTGAAACCTGATGACTCCCTTCCATGGCGACACCTTTAGTAAGATGAAGTCCCCCGGAACTCAAGATCCGATCACTGGCGGTCATCATAGCTTTTCTGATGGCTCTGCCCAAATCGCATCTGGTCACGCACCTGCTGAATCAGCCCAGAGTGTTACAACTCTCCCCCACTTGAACTAGACTTCGTCCTCGAAGTCTGTAGATGCAAATAGATCAGGGTAATGCTCCTGTATCGCATCCTCCGACTCCCATGTCCATTCGGAGACCCTTCGGTGCTACCACTTCACCTTTACAAGCTTCACTTCCTTGTTCCAAAGAACCTTGGTCCTCCTATCCAAAATTACAACAAGCCTCTCAATGTAGTTTAGGATCTCGTCCACCTGAATATCGTCCAGAGAAATGACTGCGGCCTCGTCTGTGACACACTTCCAAAGTCGGGACACATGGAAGGTGTTGTGTATCTGGCTAAGCTCATCCGGCAGATCCAAACGATAGACCACCTTGCCCACTCGGGTTGTAATCCTGAACGGTACAATGTATCAAGGTCTGAACTTTCCTCTCTTCCGAAACCTAATGACTCCCTTTCATGGCGACACCTTTAGTAACACGAAGTCCCCCACCTTGAACTCAAGATCTGATCGCTTCCGGTCATCATAGCTTTTCTGACGGCTCTATGCGATTCGCATCCGGTCGTACACCTGTTGAATCAGCCCGGTAGTCTTGAGTAGTACCTCCGTGCTCCCCATGACCCGATGTCCGACCTCACCCGAACAAACTGGGATCTTATACTTCCGACCATACCACATCTCAAATGGAGATTGGTCAATATTGGCATGGTAACTGTTATTGTACGAAAACTCTACCAACAGGAGGTATATGTCCCAACTACCCCCAAAATCCAACACTCATGCCCAAAACCATATCCTCCAGTGTTTGGATTGTCCTCTCCCTCTGGCCATCTGTCTGGGTGTGGTACGCTATACTAAAATGCAGCTGAGTGCCCAGTTCTTTGTGGAACTTCTTCGAGAATCTAGATGTCAATCGAAAATCTTTGTCAGAGACTACCGACACTGGCACCTCGTGTCTATCCACCACCTCTCATACATAAATATCCACCAACTTCTCAGTGGATATACTCTCATAGATCGGAATAAAGTGGGCACTCTTTGTCAACCTGTCCACAATCACCCATATGGCGTCCACACCCCTCGTTGTCCTCGGTAACTTCGTGATGAAGTCCATAGTGATCTCTTCCCACTTCCAGATGGGAATGAGGAACGACTGAACCTTTCCACGAGGTTGCTGATGCTCGGCCTTGACCTTTCGGTAGGTCAAGCACCGCTCCACAAACCAGGCAATCTCCCGCTTCAAGAAGGGCCACCAATAACTCAGCCTCAAGTCTTTATACATTTTTGTAGCCCTGGGCATATAAAGAACTTGGACTTATGCACCTCCTCCAAAATCTTCTGCCTCACTCCCCCAAATGTTGGGACCCACACTCAACCACAATGGGTCAGGAGACCCTGACCATTCCGGATAAACAAAGGAATTTGTCCCCGTATCTGCTCTAACTTCCAATTCTCCTTCTTCAAACCTTCCACTTGTGCCTCCTTGATCATATCCAATAATGGAGAGATCATTGTCATCCTCAGACAAACGTTCCAAATTAGGGAGCCTGTCGTTATGCGGCTCAAAGCATTGGCTGCCATGTTGGCCTTCCCTGGATGATACAAGATCTTGTAATCATAGTCCTTCAGCACATCCAACCACCTCCTCTGCCGCATGTTGAGGTTCTGATGATCCATCAAATACTTCAAACTCTTATGATCAGTATAAATAGTGCACCGCACTATATACAAGTAGTGCCTCCAAATCTTGAGGGCAAACACCACCGCCCCTAGTTCCAAGTCATGGGTGGGGTAATTCGCCTCATGAGGCTTCAACTGTCTCGAGGCGTTAGCTATCACATGTCCCATATGCATCATTAATGTGCCTAACCCTGAAATCGAAGCAACACAATACACTACCAAATCATCTAATCCCTCAGGTAGTACTAGAATCAGAGCCTCGCATAACCTCCGTCTCAGGGTCTCAAAAGCCAACTGTTGATCCATACCCTACCGAAATGTCACATTCTTCTTAGTTAAGCGGGTTAGAGGTATGATATTTACATATTTGTACATGTTTTTAGGCAATATTTATTTACATTTTTATTAATATTTTGGTTATTTGCATTAAATAATGGTATTTATGAGGATAAATTGTTCTTTGCATCCAAGTAGAAGCATTTTTGAAGGATAAGGACTGAAAACGACAAAAAATGGAACTTTGGAGGCTTGGAGAATAAAAGAAGAAGAAACCCATGAAATTAGCTACATTCATGACGTGAACCACAAGTTCACAACGTGACATGAGAATTCTGGAAGATAAGTACGCGCGAAGTAATAATCCTTGCCCGATAAGGATTTCTCCTAATTCACGATGTGAAGCGGAAATTTTGAGAAACTATATATATATATATATATATATATATATATATATATATATATATATATATATATATATATATATATATATATATATATATATATATATCCTTGCTCATTACGACTTTGGAGACTTTTTGGCTGCTTTGAGGGTTCCTGGAGACAATTTTCAGAACGAGAAAAGTTCTTGAATTGGCTATTAGCATCCAAGGAGAGGAGAAGTGCATATTAGTTTAAGAATTTGGTACACTTTAATTATGTCTTTGAATATGTCTTATTTTTGTTTGTTAGCTAGTATGTCCATCTAAATCTAGCTGCTTTTGTTAGCTAGATGAAGCCGGAACTCATGGTGTAATACCTTAGCTTTGATTTATTTGTTGGTTAAGACTTGTGTTAGATTGATTGAACCTAGCATGTTTGATTTAGTATTTGATTGCTTTGATTTCTTATTTTGTTTAGTTGATGACCATTAATCTGCATGAATTAGAATACCTGGTAATTTAGTGAATATTAAATTATTAGAGATAGGATCAAACCAATCTTAGTTAAGCAATTAATTATTAAATTAGGCTGTGCTAGAGAACTCATATTATGACTGTAATTGTGTTTTGTTAATTAATGTTACATAGCTCCAATCCATTAAATAATTGATTATGTGTTAACTTACTTTGATTTACATGAATTAATTAATGGTAGTAGATTTAGAACTAAATTCCTAATAATATCTTAATTGGTAACTAACAGTAATTGTCATAACTAATTTATAAACCATTGAGGGAAACTGGATTCGAGCTAACAGAAGTGTTTTGTTTATTGATTGAATTTGTCTTAAAGAGTTAAGTTCATCTAAACTTGCAAATTTAGATAAGTCCCATTTCTTTGTTAGTAATTAGGTTAATTTAGTAGTAGATAGATTAATTAGTCAAAACTGTTCCCTATGATCGACACCTGACTTACCCGACTATTCTATAATTTGACTAGGTACACTGCCTAGGTGAAATTCAGTTAGTTAAGATAGTTAGGTTACAAATATAAAAGTAGGTGTAGCTATTTGCACGCATCAAGGTACAACAATCTTGGAGAAATCCTGGATGAGTCTCCAGTAATAGCCCGCTAAACCCAAGAAGCTACTAATCTCGGATGCGTTCTTTGGTACTTCCCACTACATCACTACCTCAACCTTGGCTAGATTAACTGAAATGTCCTCCTGGTTGATGATGTGCCCCAAAAACTGTAACTCTCACAACCAAAATCACACTTATAGAACTTGACATAAAGCCTCTCCGCCCTCAGTGTCTCCAATACCTCCCTCAGATGCTGCTCATGTTGCTCCTTGGTCTTAAAATAGACCAAGATATCCTCAATAAAAATGATCACTAACCAATCTAGCATCGGTCTGCATACTCTGTTCATGAGATCCATGAACGTTGTTGGGGCATTGGTGAGTCCGAATGGCATCACCACAAACTTATAGTGCCCATACCGAGTCCTGAAAGTTGTCTTCAGTATATCCTCATCTAATGGTATCCCGACCGAAGGTCAATCTTGGAAAACCAAGACAAACCCTGCACCTGATCAAACAAATCATCGATTCTCGGTAACGGATAATGGTTTTTTACCGTTAGCTTGTTTAGCTCTCGATAATCAATGCACGTCCTATGTGATCCATCCTTCTTTTTTCATGCACGGGATTGGAGCTCCCCACGGGGAACTGCTCGAATGGATAAACCCTCGGTCTATCGGCTCCTGAAGCTGCGTAGATAGCTCCTGCATCTCGAGCGGTGCTAGCAGGTACGGTGCCTTCGCTATCGGAGTGGCACCCGACACCAAATCAATGCAAAACTCCACTTGCCTCTCCAGAGGCACTCCCGGTAACTCCTCAGGAAAGACGTCCCAAAACTCCTGTACAAGCAGCACACTACCCACATCTGTAGTGGTCTCAACCCTCGTATTGGAGATATAAACCAAAAATCCCAAACAACCCTGATGAAGTAATCTCCTAGCCCTCGCAACGGAACAGAGGGTCGGCCCCTGCAAGGCCCTGTCTCCGTGAATAACCAGTTCTCCTCCACTTGGGGTTCGAACCCTCACCAACTGGTGCTCGCAATCGATCATGGCCCCATTTGCCCCCAACCAGTCCATTCCGACAATCACCTTCATCCCTCGCAACAGTATCGGGACTAGATCAACACGAAACCTCTCCCTAAGAACATTCAGGACACAATCCCGATACACCCTCACCGCATTCATGGTGCGGTCGTCCGTAATCTCAACCTCAAGCAGGGAATCCAAAGTTCTCGGCACATCCCAAAACTTTTTACTAAGTGTAAGAGATACAAACGATCGGGTAGCTCCCGAATCGAACAAAACGGATCATAGGTACCATTGACTAAAAAGGTCCATATACATAAGCACAATATAAACATAAGCAATACAATAAAAATCTAGAGCAGGAAGATAGAATAAGTACCAGCCACAACATCTGGCTCTGCCCTAGCCTCCTCGGTAGTGAACTGGAATACACGGCCCTACACTGTTGGCGTCTCCGCCTTAAAACAGCGGCCATTAGTGATCCTCACGGTGGCGGGCACAGGCGCCACCACTACTCCTCCTCCTCCTCCCCGTAACCTCAAGCAATCTGCCTTTTATGGCCAGTCTGGTTGTAGCGGAAACATATCAAGCCCTTCTTGGGGCAATCCCTACTCGTGTGGCCCGTTTAACCACATGTATAGCATACCAGGCCCAACCCCCGACAACCTCCACTGTGCGGTTTCCCGCACTTGGCACACCGGCCACGACCCTACTGGCCCCTACCTGAAGAGTCAGAGGTCTTAAGTTTTTTAGCCTGGCCCCTATCCGCCTGAACCAGCTCTGGTTTCTGCTTGGTGCAGAAGTCTAACTCCATCTCCCGTTCATGGGCCTTCTCCACCATCTCATTCAGGGTTTTGCACCCTTTGAAGCTCACAAACTCCCGGATATCATCCCTCAGCATGGAATGATACCTCGTCCTCCTCATGTCCTCATCGGTAGCATATTGTGGGATCAAAAATGCTCGTTCGCGAAACTTGGCAGTGATCCCCGCCACAGTCTCGGTGATCTGTTGTAGGTCATGAAACTCCCTCACAAGCTGTTGCACCTCAATAGGTGGTGCAAACTCAAAATCAAATCGTCGAACAAACTCAACCCATGTCATCTCAGCCACACTGGCTGCTCCCACCTGACTAGTCACCTCTCCCCACCAGTCCCGGGCTCTGTCTCTCAGCATACATGAAGCATAACCCACCTTTTCCGCATCCGGGCAAGAACTCGTGCGTTGGGCATTCTCTATATCCGTCACCCAACATCGGCTGACAATGGGTTCCCTAACCCTGAAAAACTCTAGCGCCCTACACGCCTTGAACTCCCAGAACGAGGGAGTTCGGGCCCTGACCTGGCCCACAGCAATCTCGGCTCTGAATGCCCTGAGCCTCTCCTCCATAATCTCCATCATACCCTACTTGACCGTCCCAAAGATAAATAGGGTGGCGACAAGGATGCCCCTAGTAACCTCAGCTACGATGAGCTCATGCAGCCTCTCATCAATGGGCTCGGTAGTGTCACCCGACCCAGCTCCAGACCCCGATCCTGATCATGATCCCCCTACTCTGAACCATGTCACCACCATATTATACTGCAATACCACAAAACATAATGATCTGAATGTCAATAGAGGGGATCCTCTTACACCGGTCCTCCTTAGAGCTTCCAGGTCTAACATTGGTTTAGGTACAGGTCATGTGCTTTCAGTAGTACGGGCCCAATACTACCTTCCACACCTACATGTACCTTCCCCAAGGCTCTACCTGATAACTCCAATTCGTCCCAAAATAAAACGTATCCCAAAGACTACAACATATCTCAAATCCTAGGCGACCCTAAGATTTGCTCTTCCCACACAATCATACCAATCATAACAGGTTGCCCTTATGCATGCAAATTATACACATAAAAGGATCAAATATACTTTCGAATAATAGACTCTACCCTAGAACAACAACCATACGAGGAACGGGAAAATAAGGCCAAATCAATCATTCTAAGGCTATAAGCGCCTTACGCTCTAACCATATACAATTTTTGAAGCATACACATAGCAAGATCCATACGTTTATCATAGATCAAATATCAGTATACCATGGTTAGCATATTGAGGAACTACTTACTTGGCTCGGCTGATCACGCACGTTTCACTCCCTCTTTTCCATTCTTTAAAATTTTAACTTTTATTTTATTTTTTTGAATTTTTTACCATTTCCTTAGTTTGAGTCCCGACACGCCCGACGGTGTGCGTAAATCCCTCAAACCAAGGCTCTTATACCAACTTGTAACGACCCAAAATTTTCAAAATAAATTTTCATTTTTAAATAGCCATACATTTCCATAAAATGTGAAATAAAATTAATCATTGTTTTCAAAATTCATAACATTAACATTTCATTCAAAACATTAGAGCGTCTCATCTAAACAAATATTGAAGAGTACACGTGCACCATCAAGCCTTGCCTTTACCCTTAGGCTAAGATGTACCTGAAACAAATCAACATGCTATAAGCTAATGCTTAGTAAGTTCCCCATAGCATACCCCACACATAATCCACATAACACATATCATATTAGCTATAAAGCTACATATATCACATAAGTCATGCATATAAACATATAAGGATGTCATGGAAACCTTCGAAGGTCTTACAGCAAGTGCCACGGGAAACCCCCATGTGGTCTTACTAGCCGTCACTAGAACCCCCACGTGGTCTTGGCTAATTGCCGAGGGAACCTCCACATGGTCTACACTAATCATGGGAATATCATACGAGCTAAACAAATAAACATACTAGCTAGCCGTGGAAACCTTCCAAGGACTTATACTAAATTCCATGGGAACCTCCTCATGGTCTTTAATATACTGCCACGGGAACTCCCTGCGGACTTTAATACATATGTCCTAGCGACATATCATATAACCAACTATCGATCCATATAACATTAAATGGGTCGGCCTTGGTGCCTTAGACCCACTGATATGGTGAGAAGACTCACCTCTGTCTGCTGAATCCAAAAGCTGCTCTCCTAACAGTCTGTAACCACCCGTACTGAACAATTATATCATTACCCAAGGTTAGGACTAAACACAATCCAATTGAAAACCCTAAACCCAAGTCCTTTCACAATAGCCCAAAGAGTCTTCCTTTGCTAATGGGCCCAAAGTCCATGTCCAAAATCATTAACGGGCCTCATGGCCCAATAAGGCCCAACCAAAGTATCCATGGCCCAAAACAGATCAGCTGGCCCACTAATTCCAAAACGTGATCAGGCCCAATGACTAATTAGGGCCCAAAAGCTTGCAAGCCCAAAACAAGTCTGAGTCCATCTGCTGTGCATACGCCTTCCCTACCACCCTAGTACGCGCGGCGTACTGAGTCCCTGGGTCGTACGTGCTGCATACTCTAAGTTACGTTCGGCGTACAAACATATTAAGCACTTTCTTCCATTAAGTGCTTAATACCCGATGTTCTAACGTCCAATATCAAATTTAAGCTCATTAAGACGTCTTAGGACATAAAGTTGGCAACTTTATGCCCTTGCATACTATATGGGATGTAAAAACTTCATTCTTCACATTAGGACTTCATATAAGGCTTCAAACTCATGCATGGAATCTAGATACTCCCCAAGATAGCACCTTTATGCCTCTAGCATGCTTACAAAGCTCAGATTTAACCATTTTAGCCTATGGAGTTGCTCAACTCTCAAGAGGAGGTCCAAAACCAACTAAAGGGACCAAATAGAAAAACCCTAGCTAGATCTAATGAATAGGATGACAATATCAAGGCTTTATACCTCCATAAGCTCTCCAAGGTGAACTAGATGTAGATTCTTGAAGCCCAATGCCAATCCAAGCTTGCTTAGCAACTCCTTCTTCTTAAATGAATGCTAAAATTTCCATAAATGCACTCCTTAAGATTAAAAACACACTCTAACGATTTTAGGATTTCCAAGGACCTTTGAAGGTGAAAGAGGCTGATTAGGGTGGAGCTAAAATGAGATAAAGATGCTTATATAAGTCTCATGTCCGGAAATAGGGTTTGCACATCCATCACGTACGCCCCGCGTACTCTTTGGTACGCCCAGCGTGCGTGTTGGCCCTCCACGATCATCCGTGCATGGTACGCTAAGCGTACTCATGAAGTACGCCCAGCATACTTAAGGGACTTATTATGCAATAATTAAAATTTCAAGGGCTTCAACGGTAATACCTGATTTGGTGTGTTACCCGTATTTTCTATTTTCAAGTCAATTCTTACCACTGGGAGACCATCATTGAAATTGTTGTAGATAACATCAAGAGGACACATATTATAATCAATCTCACCTCCATTTTCACATCCCTCGTCACTTCCTCTCCTTTCCTTTAGATTCTTATTTCATTTAGCCTGCAAGTAGAAACTAGAGACATTAAAATCGATCTTAGAACATATTTAAAACTCCATTGAGAATTGTGTTCTTAGAATCATCGGCTTTCAATTCAATTCTCCACAATGTTTTAGAATTTGCATATTCAATTCCATAGAAATTTGAAATTTACATCTTTTCCTTTTTAGAAATTGTTCCTACAATATGGGTGTCGATAATGATGTCGTAAAACCCCAACAAGGATTCGATATTGCCAGAGATTTCGCACCTGAAGGGTCGTCAAAGGCGGAATTCCGTTGTATCATTCAAACATTTAAACCATCACCTGATCGGTTTTCGCAGGAGGTGGATAGAGGTTTCCCAATTCCGATCGACATTGACTCACAAGCTATTTGAGATTTGGGGGCGGGGATAAATACGAGTTATGCATCCACGTAGTCAAAAAGGGATTTAAGATTAAAGGGTATTATGATCTATTCATTTTTTCTTTTAATTCATATATATATATATATATATATATATATATATATATATATATATATATATATATATATATATATATATATATATATATATATATATATATATATATATATATTAAAGATGACCATCTTTTTGAATAGTGAAGTTGTGTGTTGTTTGGCAAGAATGATCACGTACGTTGAAATCCGTCTTTAGTTATAATGATTTAAGAATATAAAAAATGATTATTAAATGTTAAAAATAATAAATAAATAAAAATTTGGGTATATATGATAATACATTAAGGTCAAATATGATATTTAGAGTTTTAACCGTATAAATATGATATTTTCATGTTTAGCAATGACATATATAAAATTTTGCCTAAGAAAGACCTTCCAACTATAATGAATTTGTAGTAATGATATACGTATCTCCTTTGGAAAAGAGTCGCTGTTTTACAAATTTAGAAAAATAAAAAGAACCGACCCAAGATATTTGTTATTCAATTTATCTATTATTATCTTTAGTCCACGATTAAAGAAAAAACTATATTAAAAATATAAGACGTATTGTTATATTCAGTGTTTAAATATCCCAATAGTCCAAAATGGAGTTTAAAGTAGTTTTATATTCGCATGAAAACATCAAGAAATTAGTGTGCTTATCCTTATATCAGAAATCATCAGTGAATACGTGATGCTGTCTGCAATTTTATGTTGCTTGCATTTGTTATATTTGCCAAACACACCAATAACGACTACAGAGTAGGGATTCAAAATGGATACAAGACGATGGCTGTGGCAACCAGGACTTACCCCTTCGGCCAATGACCGCAACTACAGAGAAGACCACACGAGCAAAGTAGTCAAAATTGGCGACTTGTTTTCTCAAAGCTCTTTGTTTTAAAGATCGATAAAGAAAAGATATACCAAAGGGTCTCTGGATTAGTGGTAAACACACTGAATCTCTAAAATAAAAAGTTATAGGTTTAAGTTCATTAGTAGACTTAAATGGTGTTTAGGATTAGATTGAGACTAAAATAGTTTGCCGTTTTAAAAAAATAAATAAAGAAAATATATTTCTATGTTCTTTCTATTTTATGTTGAAAAAGATATATAATGATATATTATTTTACTTTTTATATTCTAAATTTTGGAATATGAATAGAAGAAAAAGAAATTAAGGACGATCAATTAATCAACTAAATAGTGATATAAGTTCGATTGAAAAAACCAAATGTTGAGAATGAGGATCATTTATTTTTGCCGCAAAATGTTTCCTTATACAGATACAACGAAAGATGAGTAATATTCATATATAAATATAAATGTAAGTGGATTCATATATGAATCCACTATCTCCCCTCCGCCACCAACCACCACCATCGCCACCTCTGCCCACCACCACCACCTCCGCCACCAACCGTCACAGTTACCCCTGCCATCAACCATCACCACCATATTCATATATTCATATATGACTAATCACTTCCTTTATATTTATTCATATATGAATGTACGTATTCATATATGAATATACTTATTCATATATGAAATATATATCCATATACATATTTATATATGAATATGATTTGTTCCGTCGGCCCGATACACTGGAGCGTTTAAAAGACAGATTCGAAATGAGGGGTCAAGATTTATTCTCTCATTCTCAACTTTTTTTTCTCAATTGAACCCTCATCTTAAAATAGTTACATCTTATATTCTAACTTTTGAAATATATTCATTCTTTCATTCTCAACCTTTTTTTTTAATTACGCCCTCCTCTTAAAATAGTTACATCTTATATTCTAAATTTTGGAATATGAATAAGAGAGAAAGGAATTAGGGATAATCAATTAGTCATTAAAATAGGAGATATTATAATCCTAAATTACAATCTATATTACATTTGTCAATAAATTATCGTAGATTTGGCAAAACAAGATTTTGTGATTTGTGAATTAGTATATGTTGTGTTAGCCTAATAAGATTTTGGAATTTATTTTGTATTGGGTTTTATGTTGGTCCATTAACTAGAAAAAACAAATTAGCTAGTCTATGTATTATGTCTTTTCCTTTCATTGTATCTTGTACTTCTCATTTGATAATAATATGAAACCTTAACTGTTATATGCCTTCTTAGTTTACATGGTATCAGAGCTCGGTTTGATCATCTTTTTGGGGGCGAGTTGTAGCAGGCACGATGTTGTGCAAATTGATATATTTAGGGTATGGTTTTCTTGTTCATTTTTGTATTCCGTTTGATTTGATTTATTCATTTTGTCGATTTCGAGGGTTTCATTTCGTTTGTTGGTTTTCTTGATTTCAAGATATTGATTGATGCTGCTACAATTCGTATTTACTGTTTTTTTGGTTATTCTCGTTTGACTGATATTGGAAATATGGCCCCGAGTGATGATTCTCTTCAGTCCATTAGTGTCTAACTCGATGGCAAGAACTATGCTTATTGGAGTTATGTTATGAAGAATTTCTTGCGAGCCAAGACTATGTAGGGGATTGTTACAGTGACAAAAAGAAACCAACAGATAAAAAGGCTGCAAATTATGCAACCTTACTGGATTCATGGGAGACTCATAACTCCGAGATCATTACTTGGATTAATAATTTCGTTATCGATTCTATTGGTACTCAGTTGGCGAAGTATGACACATCAAAAGAGGTTAGGGATCACTTGGCTAAGATGTGTACTCAGTCTAATTTTGCACAGTAGTAACAGTTAGAGTTTAATATTCGATCCCTTCAACAAAACAACCTCAGTGTTTAGGATTTTAATGCAGCTATGTCGAATTTGTGGGATCATTTAGCTCTTACAGAACCTGATGTGTTGAAGTATTTTAAGACTTATATTTAGAGGTGGCAATCGTGCCGTGTCATGTCAGGTACGTGTCGTGTCAAAACACTAAACAGGTTGAAAGTTTTTGACTCTAACCCGACCCATTTAATTAACGTGTCGTATCATGTAAACCCGTTTATTTTCGTGTCGGGTTTCGGGTTAGGTCTATACCTTGAAATATGTCATGTCATGTGAGGTTAAAAGATTGAGCATGTTGAAAGAGTGGGAGTTGGGTAGGCGGAAAGGAAAAACTAATAGTTTGGAGGCAGAATAGATGAAGTCATAGCAAGTTCAGATAACAAAATTAAAAGATTGGGAGTTGGGGAGGCGGATGACAAGGTCATGGGGATGTGAGAGTGGGGAGGCGAATGACAAGGTCTTGATCTAGACGGCTAAGTCATTTCAACATTACAAAACAATTCAATTCGAATGTTTTCTTTTACTTATGGTTGTGGTTTTGTATCATTCTAGTTTATTTAAATAATTCAAAAAACGTGCATATAAATAAATGGGTCATTTTCGAGTCATATTCGAGTTGAAATTCCCAACCCTAACCTTACCCATTTAATTTTTGTGTCGTGTCGTGTCAACCCGCTAATTTAAACGGGTTTAAATATCTTACCCAAAGTCGTTTATTTCGTGTCGGGTCAGCCACCTCTACTTATATTGATAGGAGGGAAAAGCAACGTTTGGTTCGGTTCTTAATCGCATTGCGTTCAGATTTTGAAGGCTTATGTGAATCAATCTTGTGTCACACACCTCTTCCTACTGTTTGTTCCGTTATTCACGAGTTGATTTCTGATATGAAGTCCCATGCTGACAAAGGTCCCAAGACAGCCACTCTTGCTATCTTTACTGTTCCACAACGACCTCATTCTTCAAACCAGAATCGTCACAAAGTTGGATTTGATGAGTGTGATTTCTTTAAGAAGAAGAACCATTGGAAGGCAAATTGTACTTTGCTGATAAGTAGCAGAAATCTTCAACAACAACAAATGAGATCACATACACAGTCTCAACAATCACAACAGAAGTGGTCTTCTAGACAGTCTTACTCACGCCCATCGTTTCCATCTTTTAGGCCACCACACTTCGCTGTTGTTGCACCTTCAGTTGAGAATGAGACAGATTTGACATATGTCAGCGTCTTGTTTATAGTTTTTGGTTTCCACTGGTGTATTAGGTTCTTTGAAAACTGATGATTTTCTAATTT
The DNA here is from genome assembly GCF_002870075.4 of Lactuca sativa. Lineage (NCBI taxonomy): Eukaryota > Viridiplantae > Streptophyta > Magnoliopsida > Asterales > Asteraceae > Lactuca > Lactuca sativa. Next base: position 85,928,196 of record NC_056625.2, on the reverse strand, counting down.
ATGTGGTTGTAAATAGCAAAATTTTCTGCTAACCACTTAATAAAAGTGTCACTTGTTCTGTTGCTCCCTTTGATATTGTGCATTCTGATGTGTGGGTCCATCTCCAATCACCTCTTAATTAGAAGCTAACTATTATGTTTCATTCATTGATGATTACGCTTGTTATAAGTTGGTTTGTTTTATGAAGCGTACGTCTGACTTTTTCACCATATATAGTGACTTCAAATATCTTGTCAAGACTCAATACTCTATTGTCATAAAATGTGTTTGGTGTGATTTCATAGGGGAATTTACATCTAATGATTTTAATCATTTATTGGCATCTGATGGCATTTTACATTAGTCATCATGTACAGACACCCCTCGGCGGAATGGTGTTGTAGAAAAAAAACATTGACATCTCCTAGAAACTGCAGGATCCTTGCTACTTTATGCTCAAGTTCCCAATATGTTTTAGGAAGAAGTTTTTCATACCGCCACTGTAACGCCTGTATTTCTGGGCTTGCCATTTGTAGCAATGTAATAGTCTAGGTTAACCTTTGTAACCCGTTTTGAAATAATAAGATTGTATTATTTGAGTATTATGTGTTTTGTGCTTTAATTGCTTAATTATGTGGTTTGATTAATTAAGAATAAAAATAAGCGTCAAAATTTAAGTGTAAAATAAACTTAATATCTTTGGTTAATGTTGTAGTAGTTGAAACGAGGTTTCCGAATATATATAGAACGCCCAAATCTGACTTCGTATGAGGAAGTTATGATTTATCGAAGTTCCGGCTTAGCGGCATGCAGCCTGAAATACTCGATTTGAGATAGGGCGGTTGTTAGCCAAAGCAATCTAAATGAGAATCGAAGATCTCATTGTTGGTATCGAGGCGATAAAAAGTTAGGCGAGAACGGACGTCAAACGAAGAAGTTATGAATTTATAACGAAAGTTTTTGTCGCGGCCTATTAAAAATAATTAATAAAAATAAAGTCAAAATTAGCCGACGGAGTCTAAACGAAAGTCGTAGAGCGTGGTCTCACCTTTCCGTGGATATAAAGAACGTCGAAAACGGAGTTCGTATGAAGAAGTTATGAATTTCCGAAGTTTATTAATCATTTTGTAATTAAATTTAATTCAAAAATCGGAAGCCTTATCCGAAGGCGAGTCACCGGTGTGATCCGGAGTACGCCCCGCGTACGTGAGTACGCTACCGCGTACTCCGATAGTGTCGACACTTCGGATGACGCATGCAGTGACGATTTCGGACGCAGTACGCGCTGCGTACTGCAGTACGCCCCGCGTACTCCGAGGCTCCAGCCTCTATATAAGGGATCCGAAGACAGCCATAATTCTTGTTCATTTCTTCTCTTCTCTCTAGTCTTTTGCATCGTTTTTCGTGCCAAAGATACCCCGAAGCCCCGGTATCATACTCTAGCCCCGAGGCAAGTCCCGAGATCCTGAAGATCCCGAGAAGTGTGGTTCCCGAGTCGAAGCTCTGCCCGCGAGAAGTTCGATTTTTGAGGAGATCTTCCAGATCTGCTGTGGATTACTACTTCTATAAGCCGTAGTGCTGTCGGATCATCTTCTGATCAAGTGAGTGTGTAGTTATTTTCTTTCTAATACAATAATACGAAGTATTTTATATAAAAATACGTGCTATGTGTATATATTTGGTTGTGTTATGTGTGAATGTGTATTCACTCTCTTCTATCTTACAGATCTGCTTATTTCTTTATGAGATATGTGTTATGTGTGTGTGTGCCTCATCTGTTATGTGATATATGTGTTGATTAAAGCATGCTATACAGGTTTTTAAAACTATGTATGCAAATGTATATTTTTATCTACTAATATGTTGGGTAGAACATGGGTAGACAGTTGGTGTGTAATAAACAGATGAGAGGCCTCGTTGTTGTTTGATTGAGTCATCTAGCGGAGTTTAGATGACGACCACTGGCTATTCTAGACAGTCTTGTGGAAACATTAACAGGTTCGCCACCTGTAGGTGTTAATGAACTTGGGTGTTCATTCGCTGTACTCCATCCCCCTCATGGTTGCCTTATTTGACTTATATTGCTGAGGTACCCCCGAAGCATGTGTTGTCGCCCCGATGAAATATTCTTAGACTAGGTCCCTTATGTTAGTTGTTTTAGGGACATTAAAGTGAGAATAACGAGAATGGGTAATTGGGTTATTGTTGGTTGGTGAAAATTAAATATGATATTTATTGTGGGTTGAAAACCCTATATGCTCACCAGGCTCCCAAGCCTGACCCACTCAGTTTTAAATTGTATTACAGGAAGTGGCGGAAGGGCATGAGATGGATGATCCATCAAGTTGTTTTGTTTACAAGTCTGCATATGTTTATATTTGTTATATGACTTGTAATGTATTCGTTTATGCTTATTGGTCTGTATCGGAACATGACACCCCGAGTTTTGATTATAATGAAAATACATTTCTTTTATGAAATGCTTCGGTAAACATTGTTTTATCATGTTTTGTTCTTGGGAACAAATTCTGCAACTCTTTCAAATCAAAAGGATTTACTCTGAAAATATTTAAAAGCATAAATGAAAATCGGTCTTTTCTGGCCGAGATTTTGGGGATGTCACAGTTGGTATCAGAGCATTAGTTTAAGCGAACTAGGAATTTGTAGGATTTCTAGACTTAAACTTAGAATGCTAAGTGAAATTTTGAGATGTGTGTCTGTTGTGATTTAGACACGAGCACTAGTTTATTTTAGGAAAGTTGCCTAAAATGCTTTATGTGCTAAATGTTATATGTTGCCATATATGATATTATTTGTTCGGATCTATGGTCTGTTGCCGACCGGATCTAGAAACCTTATGTGTGTAGGATTCTAAGCGTACGTCTACGATATTAGAACTAGCATGTAAACGTTTCGGAGTGATAAGGATGATTTGAATATCTATCATGATTGAGGATCTAATTTCACCTTATTCGGTGTAGATCAAAATGGTGAGAACAAGAAGTGGAGTTGGAAATGCTGACGAAAACAGGAATCAACCACCAGTGATTGAGCCAATACCTATCGTAGCAGCAGCACCTGAGCCAATAACCATGGCTGGTGTGCAATTGATGATTCAGACGATGTTGGATCGTCAGATGGATGAAACTAGACGGTTGCTTCAACAAAATCGTGAAGAACTGTCGATTCGTGTGGAAGAGCCTGAATTGCATGAAGGGCACTCGGAAGGTGGAAACTTCAATGGGTCTGTTGGTCAAGCCAACCCACCGATAGTTAGGCAAGATAACCATGATGGAAGGAATGATGGAATGGGATGCAAGTACAAGGACTTTTTGACTTGCAAACCATCGACCTTCAATGGAAAGGAGGATCCGATTGGGGTTATGGATTGGATCTCCGAAATGGAGTTAGCCTTTATGACATGTGGCTGTAGAGGCAAGTTGCAGACTATCTATGCCGTGCGACAATTCCGAGGTGGAGCCGTTCGTTGGTGGAACACTCTAGGGAAGACCTTAAACCCTAATGAGCCACTGCAATTGACATGGGCAGAATTCTTGGTGCAGTTCAAGCGCAAGTTTTGTTCGGCTCAAAATCTGTTGGAGTTGGAGAATAAATTTTTGACATTGACGAAAGGTAGCATGTCAGTTGATGAATACACCAATAACTTCACCGATAAGATGGATTTTGCCTTGCGTATCGTTCCAGACGAGCTGACAAAGGTGGATCGGTATGCGAAGGGACTTCCATGGGAGTACGAGGTGCCAGTACGTCAGGCACTTACTCTAGAGGCAGCTATCTGGGCTGCCAAGTCTGTGGAGAACATGATCAAGGGGAGAACCACCGTCAAGTTTGAGGTTGGTGAGAAAAGAAAGTTTGAAGGAACATCTGGTTCCAGTAAGAAGAGCAAATTTTCGAAATCTGATTCGAAAAAGTTTGGAGGAAAAGGAGGCGAAGCAAAGTGGTGTGATAAGTGTAAGAAAAAGCACTTTGGGAAATGTAGCGAGGATGTGACCTGCTACAAGTGTGGAAAGGTCGGACATTTTGCCGATGAATGTCCGAACAACAAAAGGATGTGTTTTGGGTGTAATGAAGAGGGGCATATTTTGAAAGACTGTCCGAAGAAGAAGGAGGCAGCAAGGCCCAACATTCCACCAAAGCCGAAGGCCAAAGCCTTCCAGATGACACTTGAGGCTACGAAAGATGAAGCTGATGTCGCTTCAGGTACCTTTCTCGTAAACGAATTACCTGCTCATATATTGTTTGATTCTGGAGCCAACTACTCCTTTATTTCGCATGAGTTTGGTAGAAAGCTAGCTTTGCCTGTTGATAGACTAGATAATGCTTTATTAGTCGAAGTAGCTAGTGGCAAGTTTGTACCAGTTAGTCATCGTATGAAAAGCATCTTAGTTGATCTGAATGGGAATAAGTTTCACGAGGAATTATTGCCTATCGAACTAAATGGTTTCGACATCGTGTTGGGAATGGATTGGCTTAGCGCCAATGATGCCGAAATTTTGTGCAAGAAGAAGATAGTTAAAGTAAACCCGCCTAGGAAAGATTCGTTTATGGTGTATGGGGACAAACGCAGAGTAAATTCTGGGATCATTTCTCTAATGAAAGCCAGAAAGTGTTTGACCAAGGGATGTACATCATATTTAGCGTTTGTGATTGATGCTAAGAAAGAAAAGAAGGTGATGCAGAGCATTCCAGTGGTGTGTGATTATCCGGAAGTATTTCCCGAGGATCTTCCTGGATTACCACCTGATAGACAAGTGGAGTTCAGAATAGACTTGTTACCAGGAACCACGCCAATAGCAAAAGCACCTTATCGATTAGCACCGACGGAGATGAAGGAGCTGATGATGCAACTTCAGGAGTTATTGGACAAAGGTTTCATTAGACCTAGTTCATCGCCCTGGGGAGCTCCGGTGTTATTTGTGAAGAAGAAAGATGGAAGTATGAGAATGTGCATTGATTACAGAGAGCTGAACAAGGCAACAATAAAGAATAGATATCCGTTGCCGAGGATTGATGACCTGTTTGATCAATTGCAAGGTTCGAGCTATTTCTCGAAGATCGATCTTAGGTCAGGATTGTTGGATTAGTGTCTAAGTCCATAACTATTTTGGTATGTACTTGACCCGATGGTGCATGGTCCTTTTGGGTTGCCTTCACCAAAGCAACTTGATTGGAGAAATAAATAGAAATAGAGGATAATATGATTAATTAATATGTTATAAGGATAATATATTAAAGGAGAAATCATATTTGTTTAATTAATATTGGTCAATAATTAATTGAGAATTAATTTTGTGATCAAGTGTAATTAATTAAACTAAAGGGGCTGAATTGTAATTATGTGATAGTTACAAAATAAGGTAAGAATTATCTTATAAATATGGTGGACGAATTTAAGGTTGGAAAGCCTTAGAATTCGAGTATGATAAGGATTCAAGGATTATCTTATTGGTTGCTTAATGGATAATCAACTAGATAAGGATAATGACTGAAACCCTATCTCTACACCTATATAAACAACCCCAAGGTCATGAATTCGTGTATCCCTTCCCAAGAAGTCTTAGAGACGAATCATAACCTCCCTCCTCTCTCTTTATACCTTCTCCACTTGCTTATGGTGTTTGTGAGCCATTAGAGGAGTGACACTTGTGACTCTAAGCCTTCCAAGGTCAATTCAAGGAGGAATTGGATTGTTATTGCTATATAACAATCAAGGTATGTTCTTAAACCTATTTACATGTGAATTCTGATTTCCATATGCTAGTATTAGGGTTCAAAGTCTTGGATTCAAAGTATGTACAATAGAGAAACCTAGATCCAAGCTTTAGGGTTTGTATGAGCACATAGGATGTCTTATGACCAAAACCCATCAGTGGTATCAGAGCCATGATTGGTTTCTATTGTATTGATGCTTGATGTAACTAAAAATCGTGTTTTGGCCTCACTGTTCGACCTGACTCGGCGAGTCACTCTTGGACTCGGCGAGTTAGCCTTACTCGGCGAGTTCCAGAGGGTGACTCGGCGAGTCGGTGCGTCAGACAGTGCTTATCTCGGGATTTCTTGCTGTTTTTGCATTGGGATAATTACCTTATCATGTTAGATCAATATTAATCCGATTATATGATATATTTGATTATAATTTTAATCTAATTGAAGATATTTATCAATTAATAGGATAATTGTTTCCTTATAAGATAATCGATTAATTATTTTAAGTAAATTGATAAATTATTTTGCAAGAAATCATCAAATATGGATAATTATGTGATTAAATGTTAATTTGAATTATTTGTTATTTGATCCTTGTTGTTGTGAAAAGTTTCATATTTGGCCCTTTAGGTTTTATAGTTTAAATTTGTACCCCAAAAGTTTTGTTGTTTGAAATTTAAATAGTTAAAACCCTAATGTTTTGAAAAAGGTTTCAAAACTTGCCCTCAAGTTTTGGAATTTAGATTTTGATTAAATAGTTTAATTTTGATGCATATTTAAATTCTAAACCCTAATGTGTTGAAATGTTTCAAAACTTGCCCTCAAGTTTTGGAATTTAAATGTTGATTAAAAATTTAATTAGGAATGTTAAATTCTAAAACCTCTAAGTAGTTTTGGAAAAGTTTAAATCACACCCTTATGGTTTTATTGACTAATTAAGGTGTTTAATTAAAGAGGTTTAATAAATCCATAAAAGTTTAGGTTTACAATTTAAGTGAATTAAAAGTATAATTGTTAAATTGAACCACCTAATATTTTAAAGTGTAAAATACACCCTATACTATATATAACATTAAAAGTCTAACATTATATATATGTATGAGTAAAAGTCAGTCTTACCGTTAGTAGGCCTCATTCACGAAGCTAGTCTATAAGGGGTGTTTAAGGAAATTGCCTATAAAATGGCGATTGAATGGGTATCCACTCTTACCCACCGCACTCTTGACTAGTGGAGGGTCGTTAGCCGAACGGGTAGGATGGGACAAAACCTTCCATTATAAGTATAATGAAGTATAAAAGTAACTAAATGTTTTCAAAATTCCCAATCTTGGTTACTTAGGCAAAAGTGAATTGATGCAATTCCATGAAATTACACTTTGTGCCCTTGCGAAGACGTTAGTGGAGCGTGTGTGGTTAACCGGCACACTAAATGGGTCTAAGCAAAGGTAGCAAAGGGTGACTCAATGTTTGTCATAGTTCGGTGGAGCGTGTGTGGTTTACCGGCACATCGAATAGGTGACTGTAACATGTGAGTGCACCATGTAAGTTTGCATGGTTATTCACACCCGCTTTGTGATCCTCGGCATCCCAGTCACAAACAAGAGGGGCATATCGAGATTTAAACATGTCATTGGAAGTTCAATGAATCTCAAAGGATCTAGGAGTTTTCATAGATTTAAAACTTATATTTAATTTTCGTTTTTCATGGTGGAAATTAGTGAATCGTCATTCACTTACCTTCAAATGTTCTGCAATTTGGGTTACGGCATCCCTCTCCCGAGTTGTAGAATATTGTGTTGGGTCCTAGCCTTGGAATTTCGTTTGGGTGATTTACCAAGGACTCAATCAATCAACTAACTTGAATTCGTTTTCTCCCGTATTGTAGATGTCAAAGTTCGACAACTATGGTTTTCCCAAATCCCGTGGAACAAGCTTTCCACATGAAGATGATATTCCACGATTCGATCGAGGATCAAGAAATCATGCTTCACTTCCTCCTCCTCCTCCAATTATTCTCCCTAACCCACAAGATTGTAAAATTGAAAGGTTCAATATCACTCAAGCCCTTTTGGCAAGTAAACATAAAGAAGGAAAGTCGGTGTGTGCACACGTCCTAGGGATGAAGTCGCGCATTGATAGACATGGGATCCGTTATTAGTGAAGAGATGGCTGTTGATTGGGTTCTTCAGTCACTTCCCAACTCATATAGTGAGTTCGTAAGAGAGTACTATATGACGAACCACAACGTGACCCTTATAGATCTCACCTATATTGCTGCCGAATCAGCAATGGTTTGGCGCAATAGAAAAGCAAAGTTGATTGGTGAATCTGCCTTCAAGACCTCTATGGATATAGACAATGGCAATGAAAGACATGCAATGATCGAAAAGGTTGATCATAAGAGAAAGGCGATGTCTGAAGTAGTTCCATGTGTTATTCCAAAAGAGTCAATTTGCTTTTATTGCCAAGAGAAGGGGCATTGGAGACGAAGTTGCCCAAATTACCTAAGAGATCTAAGAGATGGGAGAGTCAAAGGTATGACTACGCTTTAGGTAAAAATCCACTATCTAACTCCATTAAATTCCTATTCATTGATTCTTAATACATGATGTAATAAGATTACATTTGAGTGTTTTGTAGGACGGTGAAAAGAAAGGAAGCTTGATAAGAGAGCAAGATGAATCTAATCACAAGAGATGGGTCTCGATCGCATGGACTTGAAGATTAGATTTTGAGCTTAGAAAGTTATGATAGAGTTGTTAGAAATTTTCTTTTGAAATACATAGTTTTCAATGGATTTTGCATTGTAAGGACAAATTTTTCCGCTGCTTTTATAAATAAAATAAATTTTGTTTGACTTATTTATTTAATTGTTTATTTCCTTACAATGAAATCATTATGAAAATCGATGTTTGAATATTTCTACAATGAATGGATATGATTCTTGTTTATGTTATTTATGGAAATGTCAAGAATTTACCAAATAGGAAGAGTTTCTCATCACCCAAAGTTTCAATCGGATAGAAATTTGGAATCATGCAACTTGGTTGCATGATGAATGAGAAATTCATATTTGGAAATTAGATCAATTCGTTGACAAAGTGTCAAGTGAAGGACTAGGAGATCAAGTACACAAAGTAGTGTATTGATCAAGTTCACCATAAGAATAACAAAGATATTCGTCATGATTTACTAAAGGCTTAGTAAATATGATTATACTTACAAGATTAAGTGTAATTCTAAATTGATTAAAGGGTTTAGATCAATAGTAGAACGAATAAGAAGAATCAAGTAGGCAGAAAGATAAAAGTTTTTCCATTCTAAGAAGAAGGAAGAGTCGCTTTTACGCTTTATGATAGGTCTTAATGATTAAGAACCATGTCTCAATTGATCCTCTAAGTGAGTCTTAGTACAATTGCATGTCTAAGAAGAGGAATCAAGAATTGAAGAAATGGTTAAATCAATAAGTCAATCATACTTCGTTCCAAAACAAGTCTTAAAGTTAAGATTGTGACAATGAGTGAAAAGTATTAAGAAGGTTTGAAACATTCATCAAATGTGGTTAGTTGTGATGTCTTAGATAAGACAAAGACCAACTAGGACCAATTTATGAAGATTTTTTTGATAAAAGCTACACTAACTCTTGAATATTTGTTTGTCAAGAAATGGTTTTTGACAAGAGAATCTTATATGTCAAGGAGTCAGTGGGAGTCTTAATGGTCATGAAAGGTTTCAAGAACAAATCAAATAAACCTTATCGATCATCACTAGCACACGAGTTGAGGTTTACAACCTATCGTGTTGACATTATTTTAATTTCGTGCCAATCCAACAGTACTCAATCAATCCAATCAAGTTAATTATGCATGTGAGCTCTATGAGTTCTCATTTTGAACGCATAAAAGGCAAAGCACCTTAATCAATGAAAGGTACATTGATAGGAAAGGGTGAGCTGCTTAACTACTTGGAAGACATGGTGGGCAGCTGTGCTACCATAAAGGCAAGAAATCAAGATCAAGAAAGTTCGATCCATAAGAGTTTGAATTTGTCGTAAACTTTGGTTTTGACAAATTCACATGGATAGGAACACATACACCGCTCAAATCTAAGTGTCATAAGATTTCCTCCTTCATGAAAATGATTGTGAGGAAATGCTTTCACTAAGAAAGATTTAAGAAGATAGTGATTGTAAAATTGCATTCTCGAATTCGATTATGGTTACGGTATCCCTTTCCATAATTTGAGTTGTGAGGTTTGGCAATTAGTCTTAATTGTTTAGACACACATATGAACTATCGAAGGCAAATGTGTATAAGTTCAAGAAGCATTGATAAAGGATTATCAAAGCACTAAGTATTAGAAACATAAACTTAAGAAATTCAATAAGTATTGTTTTCTGAAAGTTAAGATGTTTATGAATACATGTCGAAGCTAGTGGGAGCATAAGTGTTATGTTTTATAATAATCATCATGATAGTGGGAGCATAAATGTTATGATTGTATGATTATTAAGGAAAGTATTGCAAGGTTAGCAATATTAATTATAGAAAACAAGAGTCATACTTTGCAAAGTCGCAATAGTTGAAGAGTTGTTTTGCTATAATTAAGGGAGAGAATATTATGCTTCATTTCAAATCTAAAGGTTTAGGTTGAGAAATGTTAATAAAATTTAGTCAAAGGTACTTAGTGTGTTCTTAAAATTTCGATTATGATTACGGCATCCCTCTTCACAATTCGAATTTTGAGAACATAGCAAATAAAACATTATGCGTCGTGTCCCATACGCTTCGGGTATAGGATCGATTGCAAATGCTTTAATGTTTGACCATTCTAAAATTTTCCAAATGTCGAGCGCATTTAGAGGGAAAAGGGACTAGAATTGGTTTTGACTAAAATAATTAAACAACTATCAAAGGACAATCCAAGTTCGACGAGGATTGGTCGCTTGTGAGTAGTTGAAAGTATAGTATTGGAAAATAAGGAAATGTTTCCATATTGGATGGACCATATCGACATCATTACGAATAGATAAGATTCTATTAAGAATGAGTTGTCATATGGAACATATGGAAGTGTGTCCATATTGGGAATTGAATATTGAGAAATCTGTGACTAGATTAGAAACTTCTATGCAAAAGGATGTTCAAAGAATGTACTTTGAGTGAGAGACATCACGTCTATGGAATTGTCTTGTAACAATCTCCGATAGAGGACTTTGTAATATCATTGGCAATAGTTTTTGTGACTTTGGTGCAGTGACATTACGAAAGGATAGTTGCATAGAATGTTAGAATCTAGCATATTCTATAAGTAGCAAGAATTTGATATTCTTTAACTTATGAAAAGCGGATTTGGAGTTGTAAAATGAGAAGGATTGGAAATGTGTTCAATGTGATCTATTTCACAAAGTAAGAACCATAGGTAAACATTGTGTGCATGCTAGGAGCATGAGACAAGTGTTGGAATTCAATTAAGAAGTTGATTACCCGAAACGACAAATAATGAGTAATCAATATGGTGATAAATAAAAGGTGTTTTATTTATACTCAAAGGTTTGAGGCCATATGGGATTAGTATTATTCTTGTGTTTCACATTTGCATGTTTTGACTTCCAGAATAATTGAGTTTGTTAAGAATAATCGAATTATTCAAACGGGCCACAGTCGTTCATATGTTGGAAGTAGATATGAATGAAGACTGTTGTGAATTGGTGTGTGGATTGTCTAAAAGAGGATTAGACATAAGCAAGAGTTTGCTGCAACGTTCATGAGTGCTTATGAATGTGATTTGAGCATTGGACAAAACCCACGCTCACTTGGATCACTCCATGGATTGTATCGCGAGTGATTAGTGAGACGATAACATCTTATATTCTTGAAACCGAGATGTGTGAGTTGTATCTTGCAAATCGGTTACACATTGATAATATGTAAACGCACCAGTAACTTGGTGTTATAAAACATATTGTTGTGTGTGATTCGGTGCGTGAGTACAAGCAAGCATTGTATCAAAGTTTATCCGTTACTTTTATCCAAAGTAGGATAAAAGCGATATCTTTGGGCCCCTCGATGGTTTAGTGATGACAAACGTAAATGCTCGGCCGGGCTAGGGCTAATTTGATTTGTTCAATTAGTCTGTCGTCATAAATCAGAAATCGAGAAGTAGTACAAAGAGAATGATTAGAAATCATATCTCATATGATATCTAGAATGGAGGAATATGTGATCCCTTATCTAAGGACACGCGTATTTGATATGATCAGAGTTGACAGCGGCTTTGGAAAGCTACGATTGCAGATCGGGATCCGAAGTCATACGCAGAATAGTTGTTAGACTTATCCAAGTGGGAGACTGTTGGATTAGTGTCTAAGTCCATAACTATTTTGGTATGTACTTGACCCGATGGTGCATGGTCCTTTTGGGTTGCCTTCACCAAAGCAACTTGATTGGAGAAATAAATAGAAAGAGAGGATAATATGATTAATTAATATGTTATAAGGATAATATATTAAAAGAGAAATCATATTTGTTTAATTAATATTGGTCAATAATTAATTGAGAATTAATTTTGTGATCAAGTGTAATTAATTAAACTAAAGGGGCTGAATTGTAATTATGTGATAGTTACAAAATAAGGTAAGAATTATCTTATAAATATGGTGGACGAATTTAAGGTTGGAAAGCCTTAGAATTCGAGTATGATAAGGATTCAAGGATTATCTTATTGGTTGCTTAATGGATAATCAACTAGATAAGGATAATGACTGAAACCCTATCTCTACACCTATATAAACAACCCCAAGGTCATGAATTCGTGTATCCCTTCCCAAGAAGTCTTAGAGACGAATCATAACCTCCCTCCTCTCTCTTTATACCTTCTCCACTTGCTTATGGTGTTTGTGAGCCATTAGAGGAGTGACACTTGTGACTCTAAGCCTTCCAAGGTCAATTCAAGGAGGAATTGGATTGTTATTGCTATATAACAATCAAGGTATGTTCTTAAACCTATTTACATGTGAATTCTGATTTCCATATGCTAGTATTAGGGTTCAAAGTCTTGGATTCAAAGTATGTACAATAGAGAAACCTAGATCCAAGCTTTAGGGTTTGTATGAGCACATAGGATGTCTTATGACCAAAACCCATCAAGGATATCATCAGCTGAAAGTAAGAGAGCAAGATATCGAGAAGACTGCATTCAGAACTAGATATGGACACTACGAGTTCTTGGTTATGTCGTTTGGACTAACCAATGCTCCAGCAGCGTTCATGGATTTGATGAATAGGGTTTGTAATCCTTTCCTTGATAAATCCGTGATAGTGTTTATAGACGACATTCTGATTTACTCGAAAAGCCAGGAGGAGCATGGCAGACACTTGCGAGAAGTGTTAGAAGTTTTGAAGAAGGAGAAGCTTTATGCAAAGTTCTCCAAATGTGATTTTTGGATTCGTGAAGTCCAATTCTTGGGTCACGTGGTCAACCAAGAAGGGATAATGGTTGATCCAGCGAAGATCGAAGCTGTGACGAAGTGGGAACAACCGAAAAGTCCCACGGAGATTCGAAGCTTTTTGGGATTAGCCGGATATTACCACAGGTTTATCCAAGGCTTTTCTTCGATTGCTACTCCATTGACAGCTTTGACCCACAAAGGAGCTACTTATGCTTGGAGTGAGAAGCATAAAGAAGCATTCGAGAAGTTAAAGAAGAAGCTATGCGAGGCACCGATACTTTCTCTACCCGATGGAGTTGAAGACTTCGCTGTTTATAGCGATGCGTCTGGGGTTGGATTGGGTTGTGTTTTGACCCAAAGAGAAAAGGTGATAGCATATGCGTCTCGACAGCTGAAAGAGCATGAAAAGAATTACCCGACTCATGATTTGGAGTTGGCAGCGGTAGTTTTCGCTCTAAAAATATGGAGGCATTACCTCTATGGCACGAAGTGCAAACTTTTCACTGATCATAAGAGTCTCCAATACCTCTTTAATCAGAAAGAATTGAATATGAGGCAACCACGCTGGCTAGAATTACTTAAAGACTACGACTGCGAGATACTTTACCACCCCGGTAAAGCTAATGTTGTTGCTGATGCTCTCAGTCGGAAAGTCAATCTTGAAAGGAAGAGGCCAAGTGCGTTGAGAATTGAAGTTGTCTCGACCATTGTGGAAAGTATAAAGAAAGCTCAAGAGGAAGCTTCTGAGAAAAATGACCGAAAGGAGGAACGTTTGGGTAAAACGTTGGTGTTTGGTACTAACGGTCATGGACTGAAGGTATTCCAAGATCGTATTTGGGTACCTAAGTCAGGAGGAATTAGGGATCTTCTGATGGAAGAAGCTCACAAAACCATGTACTCAATTCATCCGGGTAGCACTAAAATGTATAGGGACCTGAAACCCTACTACTGGTGGCCGACGATGAAGCTTGATGTTGCAAAGTATGTGGCCGAGTGTGTGACTTGTGCGAGAGTCAAGACACAACATCAGAAACCTTACGGGAGTTTAGAACCTTTGCCTGTGCCTATGGGTAAGTGGGAAGACATTGCTATGGACTTTGTCACTAAACTACCCAGAACAAAGAATGGTCACGACATGATTTGGGTGGTCGTTGATCGATTCACTAAGAGTGCGCATTTCATAGCGGCCAGAGAGAAATGGTCTATGGAAAAGCTTGCGAATTCTTACGTGAAGGAAATTGTGAGGCTTCACGGTGTTCCGTTAACGATTGTATCGGATCGTGATAGCCGTTTCACCTCAAGGTTTTGGAAAAGTCTACAAGAGGAAATGGGTACCAAGTTATGTTTAAGCACAGCTTACCATCCGCAGACTGATGGTCAGAGTGAAAGAACAATACAAACACTTGAAGATATGCTGAGAGCATGTACCTTGGAATTCCTAGGTAATTGGGATGAACATTTACCGTTGGTAGAATTTTCCTATAATAATAGTTTTCACTCGAGCATTAAGATGACACCTTTTCAAGCTTTGTATGGACAGAAGTGTCGTACGCCGTCTTGTTGGCTTGAGGCTGGAGAAAAGCAGTTTATGGGACCGGAGATGGTTCATCAAACTGCTGAAAAGTTGAAAATAATTAGGGAAAGAATGTTAGCGGCTCAAGATCGTCAAAAGAGCTATGCTGACAAGAAGCGAAGACCGATGACTTTTGAGGTTGGAGATTCGGTTTTGCTTAAAGTCTCGCCGTGGAAGGGACTTATAAGATTTGGTAAAAGGGGAAAGTTGAGTCCAAGGTTTATTGGACCGTTTAAAGTCCTTCAGAGGATTGGGAATCAAGCTTACAAGCTCGAATTACCCGAAGAGCTGAATGGAATTCACAATACTTTTCATGTGTATTATTTGAGGAAGTTCACGGGAGAAGTTCCCGATATAATTCCAATTTCTGAATTGAGAATTGATGAGAACAAAAGGTTGATTGAAGAACCAGAGGCAATTGTTGACCGAAAGACTAAGAAGTTGCGACGCAAAATGGTTGGGTTAGTGCTTGTCCGATGGAAACACACGAATGGGCCGAATCTCACCTGGGAGACGGAGAGTGACATGTTGAGTCGCTATCCGCATTTGTTTGTTGATGTGTGATTCCGGGGACGGAATCATTCTAAGGTGGAGAGAATTGTAACGCCTGTGTTTCTGGGCTTGCCATTTGTAGCAATGTAATAGTCTAGGTTAACCTTTGTAACCCGTTTTGAAATAATAAGATTGTATTATTTGAGTATTATGTGTTTTGTGCTTTAATTGCTTAATTATGTGGTTTGATTAATTAAGAATAAAAATAAGCGTCAAAATTTAAGTGTAAAATAAACTTAATATCTTTGGTTAATGTTGTAGTAGTTGAAACGAGGTTTCCGAATATATATAGAACGCCCAAATCTGACTTCGTATGAGGAAGTTACGATTTATCGAAGTTCCGGCTTAGCGGCATGCAGCCTGAAATACTCGATTTGAGATAGAGCGGTTGTTAGCCAAAGCAATCTAAATGAGAATCGAAGATCTCATTGTTGGTATCGAGGCGATAAAAAGTTAGGCGAGAACGGACGTCAAACGAAGAAGTTATGAATTTATAACGAAAGTTTTTGTCGCGGCCTATTAAAAATAATTAATAAAAATAAAGTCAAAATTAGCCGACGGAGTCTAAACGAAAGTCGTAGAGCGTGGTCTCACCTTTTCGTGGATATAAAGAACGTCGAAAACAGAGTTCGTATGAAGAAGTTATGAATTTCCGAAGTTTATTAATCATTTTGTAATTAAATTTAATTCAAAAATCGGAAGCCTTATCCGAAGGCGAGTCACCGGTGTGATCCGGAGTACGTCCCGCGTACGTGAGTACGCTACCGCGTACTCCGATAGTGTCGACACTTCGGATGACGCATGCAGTGACGATTTCGGACACAGTACGCGCTGCGTACTGCAGTACGCCCCGCGTACTCCGACGCTCCAGCCTCTATATAAGGGATCCGAAGACAGCCATAATTCTTGTTCATTTCTTCTCTTCTCTCTAGTCTTTTGCATCGTTTTTCGTGCCAAAGATACCTCGAAGCCCCGGTATCATACTCTAGCCCCGAGGCAAGTCCCGAGATCCCGAAGATCCCGAGAAGTGCGGTTCCCGAGTCGAAGCTCTGCCCGCGAGAAGTTCGATTTTTGAGGAGATCTTCCAGATCTGCTGTGGATTACTACTTCTATAAGCCGTAGTGCTGTCGGATCATCTTCTGATCAAGTGAGTGTGTAGTTATTTTCTTTCTAATACAATAATGCGAAGTATTTTATATAAAAATACGTGCTATGTGTATATATTTGGTTGTGTTATGTGTGAATGTGTATTCACTCTCTTCTATCTTACAGATCTGCTTATTTCTTTATAAGATATGTGTTATGTGTGTGTGTGCCTCATCTGTTATGTGATATATGTGTTGATTAAAGCATGTTATACAGGTTTTTAAAACTATGTATGCAAATGTATATTTTTATCTACTAATATGTTGGGTAGAACATGGGTAGACAGTTGGTGTGTAATAAACAGATGAGAGGCCTCGTTGTTGTTTGATTGAGTCATCTAGCGGAGTTTAGATGACGACCACTGGCTATTCTAGACAGTCTTGTGGAAACATTAACAGGTTCGCCACCTGTAGGTGTTAATGAACTTGGGTGTTCATTCGCTGTACTCCATCCCCCTCATGGTTGCCTTATTTGACTTATATTGCTGAGGTACCCCCGAAGCATGTGTTGTCGCCCCGATGAAATATTCTTAGACTAGGTCCCTTATGTTAGTTGTTTTAGGGACATTAAAGTGAGAATAACGAGAATGGGTAATTGGGTTATTGTTGGTTGGTGAAAATTAAATATGATATTTATTGTGGGTTGAAAACCCTATATGCTCACTAGGCTCCCAAGCCTGACCCACTCAGTTTTAAATTGTATTACAGGAAGTGGCGGAAGGGCATGAGATGGATGATCCATCAAGTTGTTTTGTTTACAAGTCTGCATATGTTTATATTTGTTATATGACTTGTAATGTATTCGTTTATGCTTATTGGTCTGTATCGGAACATGACACCCCGAGTTTTGATTATAATGAAAATACATTTCTTTTATGAAATGCTTTGGTAAACATTGTTTTATCATGTTTTGTTCTTGGGAACAAATTCCGCAACTCTTTCAAATCAAAAGGATTTACTCTGAAAATATTTAAAAGCATAAATGAAAATCGGTCTTTTCTGACCGAGATTTTGGGGATGTCACAGCCACTTACGTTATTAATCGCATTCCTACTGCGTACACTTCAGGGAAGTCACCTTATCAAATGTTGTTTGGGCCACCACTACATGTCACTGATCCACCACATGCTAATTATCCACCACCTACTGCAGATCCACCACACGTCATTAATCCTCTGCCTGTAGATCATCAGGATCCCCCACCATCGAGGACTTATCATAATAGGAAGTCCACAAAGCTTCCTGACTTTGTCTATTCCTCTTACTCACTAGTGTTTGTCATTTATTTCTAATGCAAATCGTCTCTCTAATCCAGCATCCTACAAAGAAATCATTTCTAATCCCCTTTGGCAGACCGTTATGGATAAGGAACTTGCAGCTCTATATCAGACTCATACATGGGATCTAATTCCATTTCCACCCGGAAAGCACACGTATGGCTGTCATTGGATATATAAAATCAAAACAAATTATGATGGGTCCTTGATCATTATAAAGCTTTTGTGAAAGGGTACGTGCAAAAGTATGTTATGGATTATGAGGAAACTTTTGCTCCTGTTGCAAAAATGACGACTATTCGCACCTTGATTGCATTTTCTTCCATTCGACAATGGAAGATTTATCAAATGGATCTCAAGAATGCGTTATGAGGAAGTATACATGTCTCCTCCCCCTGGTATTGCTCACCAACCACGTGAAGTTTGTCGACTTCGAAAATAACTATATGGCCTCAAACAATCCCCTAATGCTAGGTTTGAGAAATTTTCTATGTTGATTATCGCGCTTGGTTTTCAACTAAGTAACCATAACTCGGCTCTATTTCTTCGATGTACGAGTTCAGGTCAGTTTATTCTTTCCTTATATTTCGATGAAATGATTATTATTGGTGATAATCATGATGATATAGATTCTTTAAAGTGTGATTTGGCTCACCATTTTGCTATGAAGGGCTTAGGTTTGCTACGTTATTTCTTGGGGTTTGAAGTTGCTCAGTCTCCAAAGGGTTATCTTTTATCTCAAATGAAGTATATTTTAGATTTGTTTGAACGCGCACGACTCACGAATAATCGGACAGGTGACACGCCTATATAGAGTAATGAAAAGTATTCTACAACTGATGGTGTTCACTTATTAGATCCAAGCCTTTATCATACCATTATATAGAGTTTGGTTTACCTGGGTGTCACTAGATCGAATATTGCTCACGCAGTTCATGTGGTTAGCCAGTTTGTCATTGCCCTTTCTATTGTTTATTGGGGAGTTGCTCTTCGTATTTTGAGATATTTTTGTGGTACTCAGTTCCGCACCCTTGTGTTTCCATCTACATCTGCTCTTGACCTACGTGCCTATAGTGATGCTAATTGGGATATAGATATTTATGATCGTAAGTCCACTAATGGGTATTGTGTTTTTATTGGAGATTCATTGATATCATGGAAGAGTAATAAACAAGATGTTGTCTCTCGGTCTTCTATAGAATCTGAGTATCGAGACATGGCTATTGCCACTTGTCATATTGTTTGGTTGTGATGGCTTCTTGCAGATATGGGCGTTCACATCTCTCAACCTACCCCTTTGTATTATGAAAACGAGTGTGTGATAATGATTGTCAAAAATCCAGTGTTTCATGAGCGCATAAAACACATTGAGATTGATTGTCATTTTACACGACATTATCTCCAAAAGGGCACCATCTCCCTTCCTTATGTTCCTTCCACTTTGCAGATTGTTAATATTCTTACGAAGCCATTGACTGCTCCTCGATTTCATTTTCAGTTTGAAAAACTCTCATTGCTTATTGTTGTTGCATTGTGAGTTTAAGGGGGGATGTTGTGACAACCTGATACTTTTCCACCCAAAAAAAGTCAATTCTATTAAATAAAATTTCGAATTTTATTTATTTCGTTAAGTTCGTAAGGGTTAGAAAACCATTGAAAATTTATAAATAAAATTTATATAAGTTTCAGAACCAAAAACACTTGAAAAATCAATTTTTCCCTCGAAAAACACCAAAACTCGTTCAGCCATGCGTTTTCGGCCGAAAACCCTCTGGCCAAAAATAGCTTTCGGCCGAAAACCCATCTCTGACCAAAAACCCAACAGTATATATTCATTTTATCCGAAAACTTAATCATTTTTCCACTATTTCACTCGAAAACACTCCTAAATTTCTCCCAATGATCATCCAAGAACACCTAGATCTTCAAGAAGAAACTTTCAAATCTTCATATTTTTCTCAAGAACACCAAGAACAACCTTCATATCTTCAAAGGGCCGAAAACACCAGTAGAACCGAACACCTGATTTCGAACGAAAACTAGTTCTCGACCGAAAACCAGTTAGCGGCTGAAAACTCACCAGACCGAGAATCTAGTTTTCGGATTTAGCTTTGACCAAAAACACACCCTTTCACTTCAAACACTCTCGATAACTATTCCTAACACAAAAATAAGTCTTTCTAACACTTTAAATTAATGATTCCGCTAATCTTAAATACAATTATGTGTTTAATTGTCATTAGGAATCCGTTAATTCCACGTACATCAGCTCGAGGGTTATCTTTCCAGTCTCGCTAACCAACACGTGCACAAAGAAATGTGAGTTCATACCCCTACATTTTTACTGTTTTTAACGTTTTTAGAGGGAATACAAGTAAAACACAAATATTTTTGTGTTTATGCAAACGATTTCAAACAGACTTAAAAACTTTTGCAATTGATACAAATCGAGAAAGCACTACTTTTTATGAAAATATTCGTCTATTTTTAACCCTTCTGTAACATGCAGAGCATAAGGGCCGTTTTCAACATACAACTATAATTGCAAAGTTTTCAGTACAATCCACAACATACAATTAAACTATAGGCGATATAGTTTGGGAACACTACAAAACTTTTACATAATTCAATACAAGAAACAAGAACATACATGCAAACTATAATAGGTATAGTTTGGGTTACATTCCATGGTTTTACTACTTCAAGAAATTACACAGAAACGAACACATATAAACTATGGTAGATATATTTTATGATATACAATACTATTTTCCGCATACTAGAGTACGTTACTAAATAATTATTTCAGTATAACTATTTTTACTCTACAAGTTATACATACGATTTCGAGTACAATGGAACACTACAACACTTCCCGTAAACTAGTTAATACAGGGTTGTGAGGCACTACTTCAATTGTACCCTCTGGGGTGCGGAACTAACTCCTACCATAGTTTAACCAGAGTCTCCTGGAGGGAGAGCGTGAGATTTGTGGTGAAAAGTATCATATCGTTCCGACGCCTGAAGAATGTCGTAGAGGTCACTAGGTCATATCAAGCATGGTTATACCAAACTCACAACAATATAAACTAACATTTGTTTACGGGATTTCAATTCTTCAAATAGTTTTATTTTAATTAATAGAACTATCATATACTACAACTGGAGGATTCCAGGGAATACAAACACATGGTTTTTTTTAAGTAATAAAACTACTATACATCACTGGTGGCAACCAGGGTTTTCATACTGAACAAAGTATACATACTGGTGGTACCTAGGGTTTTCATACAGAACATACTATACATACTGGTGGTAGCCATGGTTTTCATACAGAACATACTATACATATTGGTGGTAGCCAGGGTTTTCATACAAAACATACTATACATTACTGTTGGTAGTCAGGGTTTTCATATATAACTATACTATACATTGTTGGTCGTAGCCAGGGTTTTCATACAGTACATTACTATACATAACTACTAGTGGTATCCAGGGATTTCATACAAGAGTTTTTCATACACAACAATACAATACAATAAAGCTGGTGGTAACCAAGAATACAAACCAATACTTTTGTACACAACTACTTAATACAGGAACGAACATACATTTTTGGTCTTAGGGTTTAAGATTACTTTTCATTACTAAAGAAAATATTGGATTTTCTTGAGAAACATGCAAATATTTTCATAGATTCAATGACCGGTTTTCATTACAAAATCATTCTTATGAACTCACCAACTTAAATGTTGATACACTTTCAAAACCACTTGTATTCTTAGGGAACCTGTAGACAAGTACACCCGCAGGTTTTGAGAAGATGAAGCTTCTAAAGTCGTGTCCTTTTTACGTTTGTTATACATTTTGCTGTCATACAGATTATGTATCGAACAGATGTCAATACTTTACTTATTCAATGCAATGGTTGTGCTTACTTTGATTTCTATGATGCAATTGTTGTGATGTTGTACATGACGTCCTCCACCTCCGAACGTTTCCGCCGTTCCGGTTTGGGGGTGTGACAGATGTTAGCCTAATAAGATTTTGGGCTTTATTTTGTATCGGGTATAATATTGGCCCATTAGCTAAAAAAATCCTAATTAGTCATTCTATATATTATGTCTTTTCCTTTCATTGTATCTTGTACTTCTCATTTGATAATAATATGAAATCCTATCCGTCCTATGTCTTGTTAGTTTACATATTGGTCACTACTTTTTAGTCTATATTGCTGTGTTGTGACGTAGTTTCATGACCTTTATCAAATTCTGTTAAATTTTATTTTAGTGCATACTTTCTTACAAAAAAATTTACATCCAAATGACATCAAATCAAAAGGTATATTTTAAAGATTGTATTTATAGAGAAGATGATTCTTCTGTTTAAGAAACTGATTATAATATACTAAAGATTCATGTAAAATCTGATGTTTTATAAGCTTACAGATGGTTAATTTCACATTGGAAAGTCATATGTAAATTATTGAACATACAATTACATGTTAGTATGAAAATAAACTTGAAATGGTATTTAAAACATATTAGAAACATGTATGTACTATGTGATTGACTGCTCCTCGATTTCATTTTTTGTCTGACAGACTCTCATTGCTTATTGTTGTTGCATTGTGAGTTTGAGGGGGGATTTTAGCCTAATAAGATTTTGGTCTTTATTTTGTATTGGGTTTTATATTGGCCCATTAGCTAGAAAATCCTAATTAGCTATTCTATATATTATGTCTTTTCATTTCATTTTATCTTGTACTTCTCATTTGATAATAATATGAAATCCTATATGTACTATGTCTTGTTAGTTTACATATTGGTCACTACCTTTTAGTCTATATTGTTGTGTTCTGACATAGTTTCGTGACCTTTATCAAATTCTGTTAAATTTCATTTGAAAGCATACTTTCTTACAAACAATTTGACATCCAAATGACATCAAATCAAAAAGTATATTTTAAAGATTGTATTTATAGAGAAGATGTATGCTTAAGAAACTAATTATGATATACTAAAGATTCATGTAAAATTTAATGTTTCATAAGCTTGATACAGATGGTTAATTTCACATTGGAAAGTCATATGTAAATTATTGAACATACAATTACATGTTAGGGGCTGTTTGTTTACGTCTTAATTGAAAAATTAAGAGGCACCCTCTTAATTTTACAGATATAGATTGTTTGTTAGTCTCTTAAAAGAAGCCTCTTAATTTTCTAAACTCCTCTTAAAAATTCAGACATGGAGGTATATCTGAAACTAAAAATTGAACGTGTTTCCTCTCTTGCCCCTTTTCCTAAAGCTCGTTTTCGCATCTCCTTCGCTCAAACCTTCAATCGACTCCATCCTCACGCCATCACTGTCGCCCCCCGCCATTATCGTCGCTCCTCTATCCGCCAGTTCCATCTCCGCCTCCGTTTTCCAGTTCCTTCGCTGCCTTCTTCCGCCAATACCGTCTCCGCCTCCCTCCTTGAGTGTCGTTCGATCTATTGTTCGATCTTTTATCTTCAATTTTTCATATTTTCATTCGATTCAGCAAGCCTTTAAGGTTTGAACACAACAGACATCGTTTTCAGGCCGATGTTCAGCAGTGCGTGGTTAGCCTATCGCCCGTTCTAGGTAAGGTATTTTCTTTCTTGCCCTAAAAATCGATATCAGTTCATATAGATGTTTAGTTTTTTTATTCATGAAATCGGATGCCCTAAAACTTGATTATCAGAGTTGTAGATGTTTTTTTTTCTAGAGTTGTAGTCATCCTTTGGAATTATCTGGTTTCTTGGTTGATTGATCGAGGGAGGTGTAAGAAGACACTTTCAAGATGATATTACAGTTATAGTCTTGTTTCTCACCCAAATTCAGGGGATTTTTTTTATTTTAAAAAAACTTTTTGTTCTTCAAATTGTAGTGATAAAACATAGTCGATGATTATGCCAAGAAGAAGAAGCTCTGATGATTGGAATGTGGATTTGGATTGCACATGAATTGGGATGTGGTTTGCGGGAATATTTTTGGCTCTTTCCTGCATGTAGTTGTCTCTTTTATTGTTTATTAGGATTATTGTTCAGATTTAGATATTGGTATTCTTGTTTGAGCTATGTATTTCCTTATACCTTACATGCTTCCACTTTATTTTGCATTCATATCTTGATAATAACTATGATATTGATGTTTTGCAACATGGTCAAGATGTTATAACAAGAAGTAGCATTATACTTCCAAAGTATGTTGTCTTAATAAAGAAGAGGTTGAAAGTATAATGTTGTAATTAAAGAAATCATTCATAAGGGTATAATGGTCATTTTTATCATTTAGCACAACAATTCAGAGGTTCCAACCAAACAGCATATTAAAAATTCAGATCTTAAAAATTCAGACCCTCTTAAAAATTCAGACCTCTTAAAAATTCAGAGCTTAAAAATTCAGATCCTACCAAACAGCCCCTTAGTATGAAAATAAACTTGAAATGGTATCTAAAACATATTGGAAACATGTATGCACTATGTGATTGACTACTCCTCAATTTCATTTTCTGTCTTACAAACTCTCATTGCTTATTGTTGTTGCATTGTGAGTTTGGGGGGATGTTAACATAATAAGATTTTGGGCTTTATTTTGTATTGGGTTTTATATTGGCCCATTAGCTAGAAAATCCTAATTAGCTATTCGATATATTATGTCATTTCATATCATTTTATCATGTACTTCTCATTTGATAATAATATGAAATCCTATATGTACTATGTCTTGTTAGTTTACATATTGGTCACTACTTTTTAGTCTATATTATTGTGTTCTGACATAGTTTCGTGACCTTTATCAAATTTTGTTATATTTCATTTGAAAGCATACTTTCTTACAAACAATTTGACATCCAAATGACATCAAATCAAAAAGTATATTTTAAAGATTATATTTATAGAGAAGATGATTCTTCTGTTTAAGAAACTGATTATGATATACTAAAGATTCATGTAAAATCTAATGTTTCATAAGCTTGATACAGATGGTTAATTTCACATTGGAAAGTCATATGTAAATTATTGAACATACAATTACATGTTAGTATGAAAATAAACTTGAAATGGTATTTAAAACATATTGGAAACATGTATGTACTATGTGATTGGGATACGGTTAAAAACACAACCTTATTTTTTTATGAACTTTATGGTAAACTGAAATTAGGTTGTCCAAAAAAATGAATTTAATAATTCATAAATGTATGTTATTATATAAATAAGATAGCTAATTCTATAATTATCGATGTTAAATAAGGTTAACTGAAAATGTTTAGGAGGGATTATTAGGTTTAAACCCAAAAATTGTCACCCTTAATGTCTTAATAAATCCAGATGATTTAGAAGGTTTCAACTGTTGTGAAACTAGATATTGTAAAGGAACTGAAAAATCTTGTGAAACGCACATAAAATTTTTGTAAAACGGCATAGAATCGTTGAAAAAATCGGAAAAAGAATTTTTTTTGAAGGTTTTCAAAGTTGTTGCTTCTCCTAATTTAAGTTCAAATTAGTTGTAAAAACAGCTTAGGTTATGTAGTTTGTGGTTTGCTTCAATGGCATGTTTCTGTTTCAGCCAAGAAATGACTCGATTTGATAAAAATTGAATAGATATTTCTTGGTAAAAACTACATTAATCTAGTATTGTAATATTTTTTCATGGAATAATTGTAGATTTATATTGGAAAATATGGATATAGGAAGTAGTTATTTTATAATTAAAAAAAATTCTTAAATTTTTATAAAATAGCAGCATTTCGAGTAAACGAAAACATATGGTGGTTAAATGGAAATGTCATTGCCATTGCTTTCAAGGGATCCTGTTACAAACATAGGTTCATGCATTTTTTGTGTCCTTAAGATTCTTTAGATTATGTTTCAACACTTTCCACCAAACTTTTAAGAGATTTCAAAAAAATCTAAAATGAGACATCAAGAATTTTATGTTAAAACATTTTGGTGAAAATTTTAATTTAATTTATTTGTTTTGAAATTATAGAATATATTCTTAAACTATTATTTTTCCTAAATACTCAATTGAAGATGTTGGAAATTTAATTTTAAAAAACTACATGTCACGCAAGTTTTGTGCTATTGTTTTAACATAATCGCTAAATAAATCTATAATTTTCATTTAAAATATGTTGTAAGATTGTTATTAAAGGAGGTACAATACCTTACGGTGTATAAGTAAGAGAATAAAATCTTCGAGATAAGAAAATTGTAACTAAAAGAAATTAACTAACTCAATTGTTGAGCGGAACATATGAGTAGTTCAAGTAAACACAATGAGCATATAGGATATTATTATAGGATGGTTGCCTTGGGAAAATTTTGTTGCATTAGGTGTCTAAGCCCATAACTATAAATAGGATGTACTTGACCCGCTGTAGCATGTTCCTTTTGGGTTGCCTTTACACTGATGACTAGACAAGATGACTGTCAAGGAGAATAGTTGATTTATTATTAAGAATAATAAATTGGGGCATAATTATGATTTATTAATATATTATATGATTAATATATTAATTTGGAATCATATTATTAATTAGTATTTAATCATGAATTAATTTAGAATTAATTTTGGAATTAAAGGAACTGATTAAAAGGGCATGGGTTGTTTTGTAATTATTTGATAGCTGAGGCTTTGGGCCATTGGATCACACTTATTAGGGCTGGAATGAAAATCCTAGAAGGATCTAGGAGTTTTCATCCAAGGCCTAAGGCAAGGAGGTCCATAGACTTTCTTAGGCCCTAAGCTAAGGGATTAGGGTTTCCACCCTGAAACCCTAGTTGGCCTCAAGTATAAATAGGACCCCTATGCTAGAGATTTCGTCCCATCCCTTGAAAAACCCTAGAAGAGATGATTTCTAGAGCAAGTTACATTCTCTCCTATCTCTCATATTCATCCTTTCACTCTTATGTGTTTGTGAGCCATTAGAGGTACTATATTTGTGGTACTTGTTCTCAAGAGCAAAGGAACTTCAAGATTTAGTTGTTATTGTTGGATTAGTGTCTAAGGCTGTAACTATATTTGGTAAGTACTTGACCCGATTGAGCATGGTCCTTTTGGGTTGCCTTCACCATAGCAACTTGATAGGGTGATTTAGAGAGAAGATATATTATTATTAATGTATTATAAGAATAATATGTTAGAGAAATAATAATATTATTTGATTAATATAAGTCATAAATTAATTAGGAATTAATTTGGTGACTTAAAGAGATTAATTGAATAAAGGGGTATAAACTGTCAAATGTGTGAAAGTTGTATTTTGAGCTGATAACCCTTATGGATATGGGTTGGATGATTTTAGGGATGTGGATCACCTAGAAATCGTCCAAGGCCTTATCTAGAAGGAGATTTGGATTGCTTTGAGGCTAAGTTATCCAATTAGGGTTTTAGGGTGAAACCCTAGGAGCTCACAGTATAAATAGACCCATAGGGTTGAGGAAATCGGCCAGTCTTGCTATTGGAGTAACCCTAGAGCCGATTTCCCTCTTCCTCATCTCTTTCAAATCATCTTCTTGCTAGTTGGTGTTTGTAAGCCATTAGAGGAGTGACATTTGTGACTCTAAGCTCCAAGAAGAAGAAGGTTTTCAAGCAAGTAACTCAAGGTATTATTCTAGATCTATTTTCATACGTTTTGATTGTTAGTTTACATTAGATCTAGCCATGAGAGTCTTGGATATGTTGCATGTTCAATTTGTGAAACCTAGATCCAAGCTATAGGGTTCTATATGCACATAGGGAAAGTTCTTATGTCCAAAACCCATCAGTGGTATCAGAGCCATGATTGGTTTCAATTGAATATGATGCTTAACTGTTTTGCTTGCTAAAAATCATTTTTTTCTTGCCCTCTGTTGACCCAACTCGGCGAGTCAGTGTTTGGACTCGGCGAGTCCGAGCGTCAGACAGAGGATAATTCGGGATTTTGTTGCTGTTTTATCTTGGATTGATACTTAAATCGTTTTATTATGTAAAAATTCAAATTTTAACTTAATTTAATGATTATCCTTGACATAAATATAGATAATTTCAAATCTTTTAAATATTGATTATTTATATGATAAATATTGGACTATTTAAGATTATTTGGTAATTATCTAATGACTAAAATTCTGTTAGGTAAAATATAGATAATTATGAAATTAATTTTTTAATTTGAATTTTATTTATTTGATCCCTATTGTTTTGAAAAGTTCAATTTCTATCCCGAAGTTTTGAAATTTGAATTTTGAGATTAATAGTTTAATTTAGAAGAATTTAAATTTCAACCCCTAGAGTTTTACAAGTTTAAAATTCAACCCTATACTATTATATTATTAAAAGCTTAATATATATATATATATATATATATATATATATATATATATATATATATATATATATGTAAAATTAAAATGCTAGTTGTAACAACGCAAATTTTCAAATAAATTTTTCATTTTAAAAATAAAGTATTTCCATTCAAAACAAGGCATAAATAATTTAAGTATCATGTCAAATACAAATTGTATAAATCCCAAGATCATAAAGAACATCCTTCAGTGTGTATCGATCACGCCGGCGCCTTCCCACGGTCCTCACTAGTACCTGGAACACAAACATGACAACTATAAGCATAAATGCTTAGTGAGTTCCCCAATATACAACTTACGCACATACGCCTTTCCAGGCCCTGACCTTCCGGTCCATGTGTCTCAGGGGACTTCCGTCCCTGCTGGGTAAACCTTCCGGTCCTACCCACGCCGACCTTCCGGTCCATCACACAACGTATTGCCTTCCGGCCCATAACATATTGCCTTCCGGCCCATAACATATTGCCTTCCGGCCCAAAATATAATCGCCTTCCGGCCCATGACATACATAGCACAAACAGCAAGTAACTTACCACATATAGCATACATATCACATATCATATCTGACCTTCCGGTCACACAGTCAAACCCTTCCGGGTACAGTATAGTGAGAAGACTCACCTCGTAAATGTTGAAGGCTAGCAACTCCTGAAATCACTCGTGCACAATCCGACGAGCTACAACCTCCCTATAACATCACAAATCTCTCATTAACACTTATATCTTCTAAGTGTGACTATCCCTAAGAAGTCAGACTTAGGTCAACTCTGGTCAACGGTCAACTGGACCGGACTCGACGAGTGCAAAGGCGACTCGGCGAGTCTAGACGTCCTCCCCAACTTTCCCTGATGTTCTCTTTCTACTCGTCGAGTATCCCTCTTGGCTCGACGAGGTCCTCGTGGAAGAATCGCGGGGCCACCCCGACTCCACTCGCCGAGTCTAAAGAACAGCTCGACGAGTCCTAGTTGATCTCCAAGCTACTCGCCGAGTCTGTTCATCGGACTCGGCGAGTCCATGTCATGCAGTCGATCAAACTGCTTCCTGAGATAAGTAGGGTTCCGAAATACACAAGCATGGGACCTTCTGGACCTCTAAAGGTCCTAATACAGGGTTATATTCGTTTGGGTAACAAGGTAATAATCCATCTAATCACCAAATGGGTTCCATAAACCCTAAATCCATGCACACATCAATATAACAGAAATGATCCGAAATATTACCTGAATAACGCACTCTCTGTGTCCCCAAACCTCAGAACTCGATTCCCTTGCAGTTCCTTTAGCCAAGACTCTTCTCCTCCTTGCACAACAATTTCTTCAAGTCACCAATGGCCTTCAATCTTGCCCTAGATGCCCACAGCCGCTTAGGGTTCTTCTCAGTCGACTAAAAGATGGACAATGACGACATATAGTGCGTTATATACGCCCCAAACCTGAACGGTTAGGGTTTTCGCTAAACAGCGTAGACTCGCCGAGTCCATATCCGGACTCGTCGAGTCCAGTCGCGAACCCGCGACCAAGTATGCGATCCTACTCGGCGAGTCTAGGCTCCAACTCGCCGAGTCCCCCCTTAAATCACCCCAAAAACATAATTTAACAATACCTGAGATTCCGGGCTGTTACAATTCTCCCCCACTTGGATTAGACTTCGCCCTCGAAGTCTCACTCTGAAAATAGTTCCGGATGCTGCTCCCGCATCTCACGTTCCGGCTCCCAAGTCATTTCCGACCCCTTACGGTGTTGCCACTGAACCAACACCAGAGGTACTTCCTTGTTCCTCAAAACCTTGATCTTCCGATCCCTGATGGCCACCGGTCTCTCGGCATAATTCAGGTTCGCATCCACCTGAATATCCTCCAATGGAACCACTGCCGACTCATCGGCTATGCACTTCCTCAATTGCGACACATGAAAAGTGTCGTGGATCTGCCCCAACTCCGCTGGCAACTCCAACCGATAGGCTACCCGGCCTATCCTTGCAATCACACGAAATGGCCCAATATACCGGGGCCCCAGCTTGCCCCTCTTCCTGAATCGAATCACTCCTTTCCAAGGAGAGACCTTCAGGAGAACGAAGTCACCGACCTGAAATTCAAGCTCGGATCGGCGCCTGTCTGCATAACTCTTCTGTCGGCTCTGGGCAGTCAATAACCTCTGTCTAACTTGCTGAATCTGCTCTGACGTCTGAAGCACGATCTCTGTGCTGCCCATCACTCTCTGTCCCACCTCTCCCCAGCAAATGGGGGTCCGACACCTCCTACCATACAACAGCTCAAAAGGTGGCATACCAATGCTCGAATGATGGCTGTTGTTGTAGGAAAACTCTGCTAAGGGTAAATATGCATCCCAGCAACCCCCGAAATCTAACACACACGCTTGAAGCATGTCCTCCAGCGTCTGAATCGTCCGCTCGCTCTGACCGTCTGTCTGGGGATGGTATGCGGTACTAAAATGCAATTTAGTACCCAGCTCCTCATGAAATTTCTTCCAGAACCTGGAAGTGAAACGCACATCACGGTCTGAAACAATCGAGATCGGTACCCCATGCCGAGATACCACCTCTCTCACATATATCTCCGCCAACTTCTCCGCTGAAGAACTCTCACTGATGGCAAGGAAGTGTGCACTCTTCGTCAACCTATCCACAATCACCCAAATTGCATCAACTCCCCTGGCAGTCCTCGGCAATTTGGTGATGAAATCCATAGTGATTTGTTCCCACTTCCACTCGAGGATCTCCAATGGCTGTAACTTGCCATGCGGTCTCTGGTGCTCGGCCTTAACCCTACGGCAGGTCAGGCACCTCTCAACGAACCATGCGACGTCCCTCTTCATACAGGGCCACCAATACTCCTTCCTCAAATCCAAATACATCTTCGTAGCACCGGGATGGATCGAGAATTTCGATCTATGAGCCTCTTCCATCAAAGTAATGCGCGTACCGCCCACAAACGGTACCCAAATCCGACCCTGAAACGTCATAAGCCCTCGCCCATCCTTAACGAACTCTGAAATTAACCCCACAACCCGCTCTTTCTTCTGCATTTCCGGTCGCACAGCCGCGGCCTGTGCCCCACGAATAGCGTCCAATACTGGAGTCATCACAGTCAGTCTCAAGCATACATCTCGCAATGGAGTGCTCTCCACCTTGCGGCTCAACGCGTCGGCTACCACATTAGCCTTACCTGGGTGGTACAGGATCTCACAATCATAATCCTTGACCACATCCAACCACCTCCTCTGACGCATATTTAGGTTGGGCTGATCCATCAAATACTTCAAGCTCTTATGGTCCGTATATATCGTACATCGAACCCCATACAGGTAGTGACACCAAATCTTGAGAGCAAATACTACTGCCCCCAACTCTAAATCATGCATGGGATATCTCGCCTCATGAGGCTTCAGCTGCCTCGACGCATACGCTATCACATGACCCCTCTGCATCAACACTGCACCCAGTCCCGAAATCGATGCGTCGCAATATACTACAAAATCTTCCATCCCTTCCGGGAGGGCTAATACCGGGGCTTCGCACAACCTCTGGCGAAGTGTCTCAAAGGAGGTCTGCTACTCGGGCCCCCAAGAGAATGCAACACCCTTCCGGGTCAATCTGGTGAGCGGCACTACGATCTTGGAGAAATCCTTAATGAATCTCCGATAATACCCTGCCAACCCAAGGAAGCTCCTGATCTCAGAAGGTGACTTCGGCACCTCCCAACTCATCACCGCCTCAACCTTGGCCGGATCGACCAATATCCCTTTCTGATTAACAACATGTCCTAGAAATTGGACCTCCCGCAACCAGAAGTCACATTTGGAGAACTTTGCATAAAGCTTCTCCGACCTCAATACCTCGAGGACCTCCCTCAAATGCTCCTCATGCTGCTCTCTAGATCGAGAATACACCAGAATGTCGTCGATAAATACAATCACTGACCGATCCAACATCGGCCTGCATACCCTGTTCATGAGATCCATGAACACAGCCGGGGCATTGGTGAGCCCGAAAGGCATCACCACAAACTCATAATGCCCATATCGCGTCCTAAACGCTGTCTTCTGGACATCCTCATCCCGCACTCTCACCTGATGGTACCCTGACC
Organism: Lactuca sativa; assembly: GCF_002870075.4. Taxonomy (NCBI): domain Eukaryota; kingdom Viridiplantae; phylum Streptophyta; class Magnoliopsida; order Asterales; family Asteraceae; genus Lactuca; species Lactuca sativa. The sequence continues at coordinate 85,896,004 of NC_056625.2, read as the reverse complement.
TCAGATCGATCTTGGAAAACCAAGACGCTCCCTGCAACTGATCGAATAAATCATCGATCCTCGGTAACGGGTAACGGTTCTTGACCGTCAACTTGTTCAACTCCCGGTAATCAATGCACATCCGGTGTGAACCATCCTTCTTCTTGACGAACAGAATAGGTGCTCCCCACGGCGAGCTGCTCGGCCGAATGAATCCCTTCCCCAGCAACTCCTGGAGCTGCGAGGACAACTCTTGCATCTCTGGAGGTGCAAGACGATAAGGCACCTTAGCAATAGGCGCGGCCCCCGGGACCAGATCGATACCAAACTCTACTTGCCTCACAGGAGGTACTCCCGGCAGCTCCTCGGGGAAAACATCTGTAAACTCACGCACCACAGGGACCTCCTCAACTGACTTCGGTCTCTCGGAAACCTCCCGCGTATCCATCACATACGCCACAAAACCCTTACAGCCCTGCTGTAGACACTGCCTCGCCCTAGCGGCCGAACAAAAAGCTGATCCCGAACGGGTACCCTCGCCGTACACCGAAAGAACTCCCCCACCATGGTCTCGTATAGTCACCAGCTGACGCTCACAGTCGATGACAGCGTCGAATCGGCTCAACCAGTCCATGCCCACGATGACACAGACATCACCCATCGCAATAGGAATCAGGTCAATCGGGAATTCGACCCCGCAAATCTCTAACACGCATCCCCGGAGAACCTCCGTGGCACAAATCACTCTCTCGTCAGCTATAGAAACCCACAGAGGTCGGCTCAACGACTCGCGACTAACGCTGATATGCTGACTAAAGGCTAAAGATACAAAGGACCTACTCGCACCCGAGTCGAATAACACTAAGGCAGGCACAGAGTTCACAAGGAAAGTACCTACGCATATAATAACATAAGCATAACATTTCGACATTAAAATAAATACATGAATTACAGTATACCTGCCACAAAATCGGGCGCAGCGCGGACCTCCTCCGTAGTCAGCTGAAAGGCTCTCCCCCGAGCCCTCGGGGCCTCGGCCTTCACCGGTCGATTCGTAGTAGCTCCGGCAGCAGGTGCAGATCCCTGAAGAAGCTGAGGGCACTCGGCCTTCCTATGGCCTGTCTGGTTGCAATGAAAGCAAACCGTAAATCCCTTGGGACACTCCCTAGCAATGTGCCCCTCCTTGCCACACTTGTAGCAAGCACCAGATCGACACGCCCCCTCATGACCCTTGCCGCACTTTCCGCAAGTGCGGCCCTTCGAACCTCCTTTGCTCGCATCGGTGGACTTTATCCGCTTGGCTGCCGGCTGGAACTGAGCCGGTCGCCGGTCCACCCGCTGAGACTCGGCCTCCTCCCTAGCCTGGGTCTCCAACTCGATCTCGCGCTTCCTGGCATTCGCCTGAAGCTCAGCAAAAGTATGATAAGTGGAGTTTGACACAAACTCCCGGATATCCCTCCTCAACACTCCCAAGTACCGGCTCATCCGAGCCGGATCAGTGGACACCAGCTCGGGGCAGAACATCGCCCTCTCATGAAACTTCCGCGTGATCACCGCAACAGAATCAGTACCCTGCTTGAGGGTTAAGAACTCCTGAACCAATCGTTCCCTCTCCACCGGGGGAACGTACTCATCCCTGAACATGGCAGTAAACCCCTCCCATGTCACTGCTGTAGTCTCTGCCAAAGTGAAGTTCGTCGTCACGAACTTCCACCAGTCCTTCGCTCCCAGACGGAGCTGGTTCAAAGCGAACCGTACCCTCAGGTGCTCCGGGCATGAACAAGTGTAGAAGCACCCCTCTATATCCGCGATCCACCTCATCGCAGCAATCGGATCCTGCGCCCCATCGAACTCTGGTGGCTTCGTGTTGCTGAACTCTCGGAACAGCAACGAGTCACCCCCCTGTGGCCTAGCAGCGGCCACAGCTGCGGTAGCTGCAGCGGTTGCAGCCTCAGTCAATGCGGCGTACCGCTCATCAAACGTCTCCATCAGGGTGGTCTTAATAGACCCAAACATCTCCGGGATCTCAGCCCGGATCGCCGCAGCTACCTCCTCGTGAATCATCTGACGAATCTCCTCGTCACTCACACCGCTCGAACTCGCTCCGTGGCGTGGTCTAACCATGATGTCTCTGAAATACAACATAAAACTATCAGAGACTCCATCGAGTATAATCGCACTCGTTAACGCAACCCTACTCAGTCCCCGATATCCAGGGATTCTTACTTGGGTCTCCCACTGACCCGGTGTCTTCGGTAGTACGGGCCCAATACTACCGACCACACCGCATCAGCATTCATCCCAAGTCTTCCTCCCCAAACCCTGGATAGTGAGTACTCTACTTCTGATATGCACTATCTACCCGCACACTAGCAAAGCATCTCATATCGGCAAACTTCCCTAGACTAAGGCATCACAAATCAGGCCACTCTAGTCCTATCATGAATACCTAGTCTTCTAGCATGCATAACAATTTATATCATATAACATTGTAAGGTATTTTGGGGATCTTTACCGTTCGGGCGCTGACTGATCGTACACACTGCTTCTTTCTTGCTTACCACAAAACCATTTACAAAAGTTTATGCCTTTATTTAAAAAGTTTTCCTCAAATCCTCGGTTTGAGTTCGGTTACTCCCGAAGGTGCACCCGAATCCCTCAAACCAAGGCTCTGATACCAATTGTAACAACGCAAATTTTCAAATAAATTTTTCATTTTAAAAATAAAGTATTTCCATTCAAAACAAGGCATAAATAATTTAAGTATCATGTCAAATACAAATTGTATAAATCCCAAGATCATAAAGAACATCCTTCAGTGTGTATCGATCACGCCGGCGCCTTCCCACGGTCCTCACTAGTACCTGGAACACAAACATAACAACTATAAGCATAAATGCTTAGTGAGTTCCCCAATATACAACTTACGCACATACGCCTTTCCAGGCCCTGACCTTCCGGTCCATGTGTCTCAGGGGACTTCCGTCCCTGCTGGGTAAACCTTCCGGTCCTACCCACGCCGACCTTCCGGTCCATCACACAACGTATTGCCTTCCGGCCCATAACATATTGCCTTCCGGCCCATAACATATTGCCTTCCGGCCCAAAATATAATCGCCTTCCGGCCCATGACATACATAGCACAAACAGCAAGTAACTTACCACATATAGCATACATATCACATATCATATCTGACCTTCCGGTCACACAGTCAAACCCTTCCGGGTACAGTATAGTGAGAAGACTCACCTCGTAAATGCTGAAGGCTAGCAACTCCTGAAATCACTCGTGAACAATCCGACGAGCTACAACCTCCCTATAACATCACAAATCTCTCATTAACACTTATATCTTCTAAGTGTGACTATCCCTAAGAAGTCAGACTTAGGTCAACTCTGGTCAACGGTCAACTGGACCGGACTCGACGAGTGCAAAGGCGACTCGGCGAGTCTAGACGTCCTCCCCAACTTTCCCTGATGTTCTCTTTCTACTCGTCGAGTATCCCTCTTGGCTCGACGAGGTCCTCGTGGAAGAATCGCGGGGCCACCCCGACTCCACTCGCCGAGTCTGAAGAACAGCTCGACGAGTCCTAGTTGATCTCCAAGCTACTCGCCGAGTCTGTTCATCGGACTCGGCGAGTCCATGTCATGCAGTCGATCAAACTGCTTCCTGAGATAAGTAGGGTTCCGAAATACACAAGCATGGGACCTTCTGGACCTCTAAAGGTCCTAATACAGGGTTATATTCGTTTGGGTAACAAGGTAATAATCCATCTAATCACCAAATGGGTTCCATAAACCCTAAATCCATGCACACATCAATATAACAGAAATGATCCGAAATATTACCTGAATAACGCACTCTCTGTGTCCCCAAACCTCAGAACTCGATTCCCTTGCAGTTCCTTTAGCCAAGACTCTTCTCCTCCTTGCACAACAATTTCTTCAAGTCACCAATGGCCTTCAATCTTGCCCTAGATGCCCACAGCCGCTTAGGGTTCTTCTCAGTCGACTAAAAGACGGACAATGACGGCATATAGTGCGTTATATACGCCCCAAACCTGAACGGTTAGGGTTTTCGCTAAACAGCGTAGACTCGCCGAGTCCATATCCGGACTCGTCGAGTCCAGTCGCGAACCCGCGACCAAGTCTGCGATCCTACTCGGCGAGTCTAGGCTCCAACTCGCCGAGTCCCCCCTTAAATCACCCCAAAAACATAATTTAACAATACCTGAGATTCCGGGCTATTACACTAGTCTTACCGTTAGTAGGCCTCATTCACGAAGTCGGTCTATAAGGTGGGTATAAGGTTGCTGCCTATAAAACGGCGCTTAATGGGTGTACACTCACACCCACCGCTTGCTTGATCGGTGGAGGGTCGTTAGCCGAACGGGTAGGATAGGGCAACTCTCTCTCCTCATTAATAAGTATAACGAACATATAAAGTAACTAAACTATTTTATAAAATTCCCAATCTTAGTTACTTTAGGAAAAGTGAATTGATGCAATCCCATGAAATTACACTTTGCACCCTTGCTAAGAAGTTAGTGGAGCGTGTGTGGTTTACCGGCACACTAATTAGTTCTAAGCAAAGGTGGCAAAGGGTGATTCATTGTTTATCATAGTTCAATGGAGCGTGTGTGGTTTACCGGCACATCGAATAGGTGATCGTTACAATGAAGCCACCATGTGAATTTGCATGGTAATTCACACCCGCTTTGTGATCCTCAGTATCCCAGTCACAAACTAGAGGGGCATATCGAGATTTAAACATGCCATTGAAGAGTTCAATGAATCTCTAAAATCTAGGAATTCTCAATAAAACTTAAGGTTATGTTTTCGTGGTGAAGAATTAGTGAATCGTCATTCACTTACCTCCAAATTATTTGCATGATTGGATTACGGCATCCCTTTTCTAATATGTAAATAATGTTGTTGGGTCCTAGCCCTAATTTTTCATTTTGGGTGTTTAATAATAATTAGGGATTCAATTCTAATCAAACTTTGTCCTTTCTATTTGTAGATGTCGAACGCAAACAACGCTGCTGCTAACTCATTCACGCTAATGAGTCTTTGCCACAAGGTGACCTTCGATGGTATGAACTTTAGCGAATGGATAAGATACATTCGCACCATTGCACGTTACGAGGACAAAGAGTATGTCCTTGACGAAAAGCTCGAGAAGGTCAACCCGGAAATCGCTACTCCCGAAGAGATGGCTGTCTTTGAGACACACGAACGTGATGCAATGAAAGTACATTGCATCATGATAGCCACTATGAACCAAGAATTCTAAAAGTCCTATGAGGACATGTATCCGTATGAAATGCATCAAGACTTGATGGAGAGGTACCACCAAAGCGTGAGGCAAGAGCGCTACGAGATCATCACCAATATGATCATCGCTAAGATGTGAAACGGAGAATCGTTGACTGTGCACTTGCAAAAGATGCAACGATATGTTGATCGTCTTCGCAAGTTAAATGTTAACTTTGGGGAGGATTTGGCCATCGACATTGTTCTTCATTCCTTGCCTTCATGCTACAACCAATTTAGGATGACCTACCACATGAACAAGGAAGAGGTCACCCTAAGCAAACTCCAATGACTCCTTAGGACTGCTGAGAGCAACCTAAAGGACTGGTCTGTTGCACCAACTCCCGCACCAACCACTGTTCCTGTTTTGGCTATAGGGCAGGGAAGGGGCAAGAAGAGGAAGGCTCCGTCAAAGGGCCACCGCAAGGGAAAGTCCCAAGATGGTTCATCTTCTAGTGGGACCAAAGTTGATCCTGTTAAGCCCAACCCTAACCCGAAGGAGGCAGAGTGCCATCATTGCCACAAGATAGGGCATTGGAAGAGAAGCTGCCCGGAATATCTGCAAGCCATCAAGGATGGAAAGATCAAGCCATCTTTTGCAGGTATATACACAATTAAATCTAGTAATTCATCTCACACTATTTCTTGGGTTCTTGATACAGGATGTGGTTACCACATTTGTTCTGATTTGCAGGGACTAAGAAGAGATAGAGATGTGGAGCAAGGAAGAATAAATCTAATCGTGGGAAACAGAAGATCGTCGCCTGTCACCAAGATTGGAGTGTATTCTTTAGTGCTTAGTAATGGATTAGATTTAGATTTAAATAATTGTTACTACTCGCCAGATATGGCAAGAAACATCATTTCATTTCATGGTTTGTTTAGACAAGGATTTTGATATTCGTTTAATAATATGAATGGTTCTATTTATGCTTATCTAAATGGTGTTTTATACTTTGAAGCAATGCCTTGTAATGGAATTTATGAGACTGTTATGGTTGTAGATAACCTAGGAAATGATGTGTTGTGTATAGATTCTTCCAATAGTATGGATAAAGCATCTTTGTGGCATTGTTGTCTTGGACATGTCAACAAGAAGCGCATAGCCCAACTCCAAAAGGATGGAGTGTTGGAGTCATTCGGCCTTAGGGAAGATGACACGTGCGAATCTTGTTTACTTGGAAAGATGACCAAGTCACTCTTCACTGGCACTTTTGAGAGGGGTGAGGGTTTATTGGATCTCATACATACCGATGTATGTGGGCCCTTTAGATCCACCATAAAGGATGGAAACCGCTTCTACGTGACTTTCGCCGATGATTATAGTAGATATGGGTATATTTACTTAATCAAGCACAAGTCTGAAACGTTTGAAAAGTTCAAAGAGTTCAAGAATGAAGCGGAGAATCAATTGGGCAGGAAAATCAAGATGCTTCGATCCGATCGAGGAGGAGAGTACCTAAGTCTTGAATTCCACGACCATCTCAAGGAATGTGGAATAGTTTTGCAATTGACGCCACCTAGGACACCGCAGTTAAATGGTGTGGCAGAAAGGCACAATCAAACATTGTTGGACATGGTTCGTTCAATGATGAGTCGTGCTTCACTACCTATCTCATTTTGGGGGTATGCCTTGGAGATTGCTGCCCATATCCTTAACCGAGTCCCTACAAAGAAGGTTGCCAAAACACCTCACGAGATGTGGACAGGGAAAGCTCCCTCGTTGGCACATATCAAGGTTTGGGGTTGTGAAGTTTTCGTAAGACGAGAAACTCATGACAAGCTCGAACCCCGTAGTGAGCGATGTATTTTCATCGGCTACCCATAGAAATCCTTTGGATATCTCTTCTATAGACCGAGTGACAATGTTGTCTTCGTTGCGAGGATAGGGGTTTTCCGAGAGAGAGAGAACTCATAGGCCAAGGAGACAATGGGAGGCAAATCAATCTTGAAGAGATTCAAGAGTCGAGTGATGAAGGAACCTCAACCGTTGGCGCTCAACCCGAGGAGGAAACTCCGGTTGAACCAATTGACGAGTCATTACCTCTTAGACGTTCCGAAAGAGTTAGAGTTCAACCCCAGTTGTATGGTTTTCATATTACTACCGAAGGGGACACGTATATTAGTGATAGTACACTAATAGATCTAGATGAACCTAATTGCTATAAGGAAGCCATGGCAGGCCCGGAGTCTGCAAAATGGAAAGAGGCGATGGACAGCGAGATTCAGTCCATGTATGACAACCAAGTTTGGAATTTGGTTAACAATGTGCCCGGACGTAAGACGGTTGGGTGCAAATGGATCTTCAAGAAGAAGACCGACGTGGATGGGAATGTGCACACATATAAGGCACGATTGGTGGCGAAGGGCTTTACTCAAACTCCCGGAGTTGACTATGATGAGACCTTCTCACCAGTTGCGAAGATAAAATCTATTAGGGTAATGCTATCTATTGCCGCATTTCATGATTATGAAATATGGCAGATGGATGTCAAAACCGCTTTACTTAACGGGAAGTTGGCTGAAGATGTTTGCATGGCTCAGCCAGAGGGTTTTGTCGATCCGAAGCATCCAAATAGAGTGTGCAAGATTGAGAAGTCCATTTATGGACTTAAGCAAGCGTCTCACAGATGGAATCTTTGCTTTGATGAGAAAGTCAAAGAGTTTGGATTTATACGAAGCGAAGATGAATCATGTGTATATGTCAAAGCCAGTAGGAGCATAGTTAGCTTTCTCGTTTTGTATGTCGATGACATACTGCTCATAGGAAACGACATCCCGACTCTGCAGGAGGTCAAGTCCTGGCTCGGGAAGTGTTTCGCTATGAAGGACCTCGGAGAGGCTTACTATATTTTGGGAATAAGGATTGTGAGAGAAAGAAGTAAGAGACTAATAGGACTTAGTCAGAATACTTACTTAGATAAGGTACTAAAACATTTTAGTATGGAAAACTCGAAGAAGGGAGAACTACCGATACAAAGTAATACCAAGTTGAGTAAGACTCAAAGCCCGGGTACCGAAGCTGAGATAGTTGAGATGAGCCGAGTACCTTACACTTCCGAAGTTGGCTAGATCATGTATGCTATGACTTGTACTCGACCTAATGTGGCCTTTGCTTTGAGCTTGGTCAGTAGATATCAAGGGAATCCTGGTAGAGCGCATTGGATTGCGGTCAAGAACATCCTTAAGTACCTTCGGAGGACCAAGGAATGGTTTCTAGTCCTCGGATGGAGTGATGACTTGAATGTGTGAGGGTACAGTGACGCCAGTTTCCAGACCGACAAGGACAACTACCGTTCGCAGTCAGGATGGGTCTTTACCCTTAATGGAGGAGCAGTGACTTGGAAAAGTTCCAAACAGGAAACTGTAGCTGATTCAACGTGCGAATCAGAGTACATTGCAGCGAGCTAAGCGTCAAAGGAGGCAATATGGTTGAAGAACTTCATTGGTGATCTTGGAGTTGTGCCTGCCATAAAGGAGCCCATGGAGATTTTCTGTGATAATGAAGGAGCGGTTGCCTTGACCAAGGAACCAAGGGATCATGGTAGATCTCGGCATATCGACAGAAAATATCACTTTATTAGGCATCGAGTAGAAGAAGGACACCTCGTGGTTAAGAGGATATTGTCAGAAGATAACCCAACAGATCCGCTTACGAAGGGACTGAGCAGGGTTAAGCACTTGCAGCATGCTAGGAGTATTGGGCTGAAGGATGATATTAGTTTAGATTAGATAGTATTAGAAACGTGTAATAGATAAATGTAATTGACATTTGATGATTAAATAAAGGAGTATTATTTATAAGTAATGTTACTGTCTTATGTTAATCGTTTAGCTATATTTTCACTTTGCATGTTTTGACTTCCAAAATAATTGAGTTTATTAAGAATAATCGAATTATTCAAACAGTCCACAATCGTTCATATGTTAGAAGTAGGTATGAATGAAGATTGTCGTGAATTGGTGTGTAGATTTTCTAAATGGTATTGGACATAGCAAAGGTTTGCTACAACGTTCATGAGTGCTTATGAACAAGTTTTGAGCATTGGAATAAACCCGCGCTTGCTGGAATCACTTTGGAGTGATCGCAAGACGATAATATCATATGGTCTTAAAACCTAGATATATGATTTATTATTTACTAATTGGTTGTACATTGATAATGTGAAACCATATCAGTAAATTGATGTCATAAAACGCATTGTTGTGTATAGTTGGTTAGTCGATAAGTAAATGCATATAAGTCGAAGTTTATCTGTTACTTTTATTCTAAGAGGGTAAAAGCGATATCACAGCCACTCGATGATTTGATTTGACTTATGTGTCGGGCCCGGTCAGGACTGAATTGATGTGTTCAATTAAGTTCTATGTCAAATAAATCTGAGATCGAGAAAATAGTTGCTGGACAATGAGTATGACAATGTTTCATGAAATCGTCTGCACGATATCAAAACAGAGGGATGTACGATCCCTTATCTAAAGGACAGGTTACTGATAAGATCAGAGTTGCCAGCGTCTTCGAGAGCTAAGATTGCTAATCGGATTGTGTTTGTGTTTATAGTTACTAGACTTATCCAAGTGTGAGACTGTTGGATTAGTGTCTAAGGCTGTAACTATATTTGGTAAGTACTTGACCTGATTGAGCATGGTCCTTTTGGGTTGCCTTCACCATAGCAATTTGATAGGGTGATTTAGAGAGAAGAGATATTATTATTAATGTATTATAAGAATAATATGTTAGAGAAATAATAATATTATTTGATTAATATAAGTCATAAATTAATTAGGAATTAATTTGGTGACTTAAAGAGATTAATTGAATAAAGGGGTATAAACTGTCAAATGTGTGAAAGTTGTATTTTGAGCTGATAACCCTTACGGATATGGGTTGGACGATTTTAGGGATGTGGATCACCTAGAAATCGTCCAAGGCCTTATCTAGAAGGAGATTTGGATTGCTTTGAGGCTAAGTTATCCAATTAGGGTTTTAGGGTGAAACCCTAGGAGCTCACAGTATAAATAGACCCATAGGGTTGAGGAAATTGGCCAGCCTTGCTATTGGAGTAACCCTAGAGCCAATTTCCCTCTTCCTCATCTCTCTCAAATCATCTTCTTGCTAGTTGGTGTTTGTAAGCCATTAGAGGAGTGACATTTGTGACTCTAAGCTCCAAGAAGAAGAAGGTTTTCAAGCAAGTAACTCAAGGTATTATTCTAGATCTGTTTTCATATGTTTTGATTTTTAGTTTACATTAGATCTAGCCATGAGAGTCTTAGATATGTTGCATGCTCAATTAGTGAAACCTAGATCCAAGCTATAGGGTTCTATGTGCACATAGGGAAAGTTCTTATGTCCAAAACCCATAAGTTATTACTATATAGAAACAAAGGTATGTATTCTAATCCCTTTTGTTTGTGAATTTCGAAATATTAGATGCATGCTAGGGTTTCCTTATGTGTTTATTTGTTGTATGTCTAATAGTGAATACATAGATCCAAAATTAGGGTTGCATGCACACATAGGATTATTTGTATAATACCCAACAGTGGTATCAAATCCAAGTTTTGTTTTTAATTGAATTTGATACAAAAGTATGAACTTGACAAATTAGGGTTAATGGAAAATAAACCCTAGGGCTTGGATTTTCGAAATTAGGGTTCCAAAACCATAGTTTTCGAATTTTGTTAGGGTTTCTTGGACCCTTTCCTCTGGCATTAAATTTTCGATTTTTGGGTTGTCTAACCTTAGGGTTTTCGAAAATGCCTTATTTCCCAAGATTAGATTCCAAGATTTTAGGGATTAGGATAATGCCATCTTTTGTAATTATCTCTTTAATTGTTTAAATAGATAATTAAAGATTTTGAATTATACCATCCAAAATTTTTGAATTTTAGGGAATAAAGGGATTAGGTTAAATTAATTGTCTAATTTAATGGATAATCCTTCAAGATTTAATAATTAAAATTAATTGTTAATTTTGGATAGTTATAAAATCAAAGTTTTAATATTTAAGATTTTAAAATTAAAAGGTATTAATTTTTCGAAAATTTTAAATTTGATTAAAACCCTAGTATTTTGAAATGTTTAAAATACACCCTTATACTGTTATAATATTAAAAGATAAATAAATAAATATGTATAAGATAAGCTAGTCTTACCGTTAGTAGGCATCATTCACGAAGTTGTTCTATAAGGGGTGGTTAAGGAAGCGGCCTATAAAATGACCACCATTTGGTATCCACTCTTACCCACCGCACTCTTGACTAATGGAGGGTCATTAGCCGAACAAGTAGGATAGGGCAACTAATTCCTCTTTAATAAGTATTATGATCTATAAAATAACTAAATGTTTTTATAAATTCCCAATCTTAGTTACTTTAGGAAAAAAATGTGAAATTGATGTTATTCCATGAAATTACACTTTGCACCTTGTCGAGTCGTTAGTGGAGTGTGTGTGGTTAATCGGCACACTAATTTAGGACTAGAAAATGTGGCAAAGGGTATCTCGATGTTTATCATAGATCAATGGAGTGTGTGTGGTTAACCAACACATTGATTAGGTGGTAAATGACATTGAGAGTACCAAGTACATTTTCATGGTTATTCACACCTTGTTTGTGATCCTCGGTATCCCAGTCATTAACTTGAAGGGCATATCGAGATTTAAACATGCCATTGAAAAGTTCAATGAATCTCAAAAAGAATCTAGGAATTTCAAATCATTTAAAACTTAATTTTCCTTTTTTTTCATGGTGGAAATTAGTGAATCGTCATTCACTTACCTTCAAGTTATTTGCAATTAGATTACGACATCCCTCTTTTGAATTGTAAATAACTGTGTTGGGTCCTAGCCCTAATTTTTCATTTGGGCGTTAAATTGGAGATTCTTATCTAATATAAACTTTGTTCCTTTTCTTTTTTAGATGTCTGCTTCGAACAAAAACAACACTTCTGGCTCGACCCCTTCCAGCTCATTCTCACTCATGAACTTGTGTGGGAGGGTGATATTCGATGAATCCAACTTTAATGATTGGATCCGAAACATTAGCATGGTTACCCACTACGAGGACAATAAGTATGTACTCGACAAGGAGCTAAAAGAGGTTAATGTTAACACTGCCACTCCCCAAGAGATTGTTGCCTACAAGGCTCATGAGCGATATGCTACGAAGGTTCATTGCATCATGCTCGCAACAATGACTACTAAACTCCAAAAGTCCTACGAGGACTACTAGCCGTACGAAATGCACCAAGATTTGATCGAAAGGTACCATTAAAGTGTCAGACAGGAATGGTATGAGATCGTCGCTGCAATGATCACTACCAAAATGAAGGATGGAGAGTCCATCACAGCCCACTTGCAGAAAATGCAAAGATACTTGGACCGCTTGCTGAAATTAAATGTTAACTTCGATGAGGAGCTTCCATAGATATTATTCTACACTCCTTACCTCCTTGCTACGACCAGTTTCGTATGACCTACCACATGAACAGAGAGGAGGTCACTCTAGCAAGTTTTAGGCCTACTAAGGACTGCTGAGAGTAGTCTAAAAGGCAAATCTGTTGCATCCACTCCTGCTGCTGTTGCCCTTGTTTTAGCTATTGGGCAAGGAAAGGGGAAGAAGAGGAAGGCTCCTTCAAAGAGCCACGACAAGGGAAAGTCCCACGATGGTACGTCTTCTAGTGGAACAAAGGATGGTCCCACTGCTCCCTCTTCAAACCCAAAGGATGCAGAGTGCTTCCACTGCCACGACAAAGGGAATTAGAAACGAAGCTGCCCGAAGTACCTGCAGAATATCAAGGATGGGAAGATAAAGCCCTCCTTCACAAGTGTTTTACTATTCATTCTAATAACATATCACATGCTATGTCTTGGGTCCTCGATACAGGATGTGGTTTTCACATTTGTTCTGATTTGTAGGGTCTAAGAAAAAGTAGGGATGTGGAGCATGAGAAGATAAACTTGATCATCGAGAATTGGAAAGCGTCGGTTGTCACCAAGATTCGAGTTTACTCTTTAGTGCTTAGTAGTGGGTTAGGTTTAGATTTGAATAATTGTTGCTATTCGTCATAAATGACACGAAACATTATTTCTTTTCATGGTTTGTATAAACAAGGTTTTAGATTTTCATTAAATTACGAAACTGGTTCTATTAATGATTTCTTTGATGGTACTTTCTATTTTGAAGCATTGCCTTGTAATGGTATATATGAAAATGTGATGGTTGTAAACAACTTAGGAAATGATGTGTTGCATATCGATTCTTCCAATGGTTTGGATAAGGCATGCTTGTGGCATTGTCATCTTGGACATGTCAACAATAAGCGCATATCCCAACTCCAAAAGGATGGAGTGTTGGAGTCATTCGACATTAGGGATGATGACACGTGCGAGTCTTGTTTAGCTGGAAAGATGACCAAGTCACCCTTCACTGGTACTTGTGAAAGGGGTGAGGTTTTATTGGATCTCATATACACCGATGTGTGTGGGCCCTTTAGATCCGCCACAAGGAATGCAAACTGCTTCTATGTGACTTTTACCGATGATTATAGCAAATATGGCTATATCTACTTAATCAAGCACAATTCAGAAACCTTTGAAAAGTTCAAAGAGTTTAAATAAGAAGTGGAGAATCAGCTGGGCAGGAAGATAAAGATGCTTCGATTCGATTGCGGTGGTAAGTAACTTAGTATCGAGTTCCACGACTACCTCAAGGAATGCGCAATTGTTTCGCAATTGATGACACCTAGTACATGTCAGTTGAATGTTATGGATGAGAGGCGCAATCGAACCTTGTTGGACATGGTTCGTTCCATGATGAGTCGAGCTTCGTTACCTATCTCATTTTGGGGGTATGCCTTAGAGACTGCCACCCATATCCTTAATCTAGTCCCGACTAAGAACGTTGCCAAAACAACTCACGAGATGTGGACAGGGAAAGCTCCCTCATTGGCACATATCAAGGTTTGGGGTTTCGAGGCTTTCGTAAGACGAGAGACTCACGACAAGCTCGATCCTCGTAGTGAACGGTGTATTTTCATCGGTTATCCACAGAATTCCTTTGGATATCTCTTCTATAGACCGAGTGACAATGTTGTCTTCATTGCGAGGAGAGGGGTTTTCTGAGAGCGAGAACTCATATGCTAAGAGGACGGTGGGAGGCAAATTGATCTTGAAGAGCTTTAAGAATCAAGTGATGAAGGAAACTCTAAAACCGACGCTCAACCCGAGGACGAAACTCCTGTTAAACCGATTGACGAGTCCTTACCTCTTAGACGTTCCAGTAGAGTTAGTGTTCCACCCGTATGATATGGTTTCTATATAACTGTTGAGGGTGATATATTTATTAGTGATAGTACATTGATAAATTTAGATGAGCCTAACAACTACAAGGAAGCCATGGCAGGCACAGATTCTGCGAAATGGAAAGAGGCTATGGACAACGAGATTCAGTCCATGTATGAAAATCAAGTTTGGAACTTGGTTGACAATGTACCGGGTCGTAAGACGGTCGGGTGCAAATGGATCTTCAAGAAGAAGACCGACATGGATGGAAAAGTACACACGTATAAGGCGTGACTGGCTGCGAAGGGCTTTACTCAAACTCCCAGAGTTGACTATTGTGATATCCCCAAAATCACGGCCAAAAAAGACCGGTTTAATTTATACTTTTAAAATAATTTCAAAGTAATCCTTTGATTAAAACAGTTGCGGAATTTGTTCCCAAAACGAAATATGATAAAAATAAGATTTACCAAAACATTTCTTAAAGAAATGTATTTTTCATTATATTACAATACTTGGGATGTCATGTTCTGATAAACATACCAAAAGCATAAACATTTCAATACAAACCTTACAACAGTTATTTACAACAACAGGTCTATAATCCAAAATATCCTGACAAATCATCCAACTTATGCTTTGGCGCCACTACCTGTAATACAAAGAAACTGAGTGAGTCAGGCTTGGGAGCCTGGTGAGCATATAGGGTTTTCAACCCACAATAAGTAATTAAATTTATTTTCATCAACCAACATAACCCAATTATCCATTCCCATTATTCTCATTTTACGTCCCTAAAACAACTAACACAAGGGACCTAGTCTTAGAATATTTCATCGGGGTGACAACACATGCATTCGGGGGTTTCCCAACAATATATGTCAAATAAGGCAACCATGAGGGGGATGGAGTGCAGCGAATGAACACCCAAGTTCATTAACACCTACAGGTGGCGAGCCTGCTAGCATTACACAGGACTGTCTAGAAAAGTCTGTGGTCGTCATCTAAACCTCGCTAGATGACTTAATCAAAAACAACATCGAGGCCTCTCATCTGTTTATCACACATCAACTATCTACCCATGTTCTACCCAACATATTAGTAGATAAATATATATATTTTTATACATAGTTTAAAACCTGTATAGCATTCTCATTCAATACATATTCCAAACAACAGATGAGACACATACACATAACATGTATTTCATAGAGAATAAATCATATCTATGAGATAGAAGAAAGTGAATATACATTCACACATATAACAACAAAATATACACATAACACGTATTTCATATAAAATACATCATAATTATGCGTTAGAAGAAAGTGACTACACATTCACTTGATCAGAAGATGATCGGACAGCACTACGGCTTGTAGAAGTAGTATTCTTCGGCAGATCTAGAAGATCTTCACAAAAACTTGGCTCCTCGCGGGCAGAGCTTCGGCTCAGGAATTTTAATTCTCGGGATCTTCGGGGCTTCGGGAATTGCTTCGGGTCTCGGGAATGATACCGGGGCTTCGGGATATTTCTTGCACGCAAAACGAGGTAAAAACGCGAGAGAACGAGAGAAATGAGCGATAGAACTCGGCTGCACTCGACATCTATTTATAAGGGGCTGAAACCCCGAATTAAGTTAGGCGTAAATTAAGTTACACTGGGCGTAATGTGGATAAGGTCGCTGACTCCCCACCCTTTGGATAATATCAGGTATTTATAATTAAATTTAATATTTTAATTATTTAATAAACTTCAAAAATTCATATATTCCTCATACGAACTCCGTTTTCGACGTTCTTTATATCCACACGTAGGTGAGACTACGCTCTACAACTTTCGTTTAGACTCCGTCGGCTAATTTTGAATTTTTTTTAGTAGGCCGGGACAGGAAAACTCCGTTATAAATTCATAACTTCTTCATCTGACGTCCGTTTTTGCCTGTATTTTATCGTTTCGATACTATTAATGAGATCTTCGATTCTCGTTTAGATTGTTTCGGCTAAAAAGCGCTCGGTCTCAAATCGAGTATTCGGGTTGCATACTGCTAAGTCGAAACTTCGGAAAATCATAACTTCCTCATACGAAGTCAGATTTGGGTGTTCTTTTTATGCACGCTCTCGGTTTAACGAACTCTACGACTTTCATTTTGATCAATAAGGATAAATATCGCTCTAACGTAAATTTCTCTTTTTACGTCATTCAACGTCGTCAGTTCTGTCGCGAAACTTCGACATGTCATAACTTCTTCGTTATAACTCGGATTTCGGCATTCTTTATATCTCCGGAATCCTTGTTTCACCAACTTCATCTTCATGCAAAGATATAGGGCTTATCTCACACTTTAATTTTGACGCTTATTTTATTCTTAATTCATTTAATTATAATAGTTAAGAAAATAAACACATAATTCGCATAATTCACATAATACTCAAATATTTCATCATTAATACTTCAAAAAGAGTTACAAGGGTTAACCTAGACGATTACAT
Source organism: Lactuca sativa (assembly GCF_002870075.4). Taxonomy (NCBI): domain Eukaryota; kingdom Viridiplantae; phylum Streptophyta; class Magnoliopsida; order Asterales; family Asteraceae; genus Lactuca; species Lactuca sativa. The sequence continues at coordinate 85,878,930 of NC_056625.2, read as the reverse complement.
CAATAATAATGCCTAGCCTGGAAACTCGGGCGTTACAATTCTCTCCCCTTTAGGATGATTCCATCCCTGGAATCACACATCAACAAACAAATGCAGATAGCGACTCAACATGTCACTCTCCGTTTCCTAGGTGAGATTTGACCCATTTGTATGTTTCCAACGGACAAGCACTAATTCGACCATCTTGCGTCGAAGCTTCTTAGTCTTTCGGTCAACAATTGTCTCTGGTTCTTCAATTAACTTCTTGTTTCCATCAATTCTCAATTCAGAAATTGGAATTATATCGGGAACTTCTCCCGTGAACTTCGTAAAATAACACACATGGAATGTGTTATGAATTCCATTTAGTTCTTCGGATAATTCGAGCTTGTAAGCTTGGTTTCCAACCCTCTGAAGAACTTTAAATGGTCCAATAAACCTTGGACATATTTCTCTTTCTCACTTTTCTATATTATTTTTTTGGCCGAATTTTTTAATTAATTTTTTTAGAACAATTAACAAACACACTCACTATCATACTCCTAAACCAAAGCCATAGAATATTTTGTAGCATTAGCCCATTATTAAATAATATGTTATAATTATATCAAATAAATACATAAAAATATTAATCCTAAACATTGTATTAGTTTTGTTTAGATATATGAGATTCAAGTTTAAAGCTTTCTTAAAAAAATGTTAACATCACATATGAATACATAAAACTATATTTTGGGAATGAAACCGTTTGAGCATAAGTTGAAAATCCAAATAACAAGAATGATACCGTACACTTAAATATCAAAATAGTATGGTTGACATTATTAATAATGATTGGAATGTTGTGAATGAGCAAAACTGACAAAACTATGAAATTTTGTTGTTGTAGAGAAAAGAAAATCGAATAGTTGGCCTACTACCTCATTTTATTAATCAATCTTATGTATACATGGTGTTTAGATCAATACATGGTGTTTGTATATCACTGTTATTGAATCTTAAGGATAATACTAATAATTACCAAAATAAAATTTAGGATTTCATTTTAATTTGAAAGGATATAATCACGTTTTTATGCATGAACGAAGTTAAGCTTCATTAAATTGGTGTAGTTAACTAGTGTTAAATGTTGTAACCAATTTTAAAATTGAGTTTATTTTGAAATTAAAAAAAAAACATTTTAGGTCTAAATTGGAAAAAAGTACAAAATGTAGGGTTTGTTATGAAATGAAAATACTTGATTTCCCTTTTGGTAACCTGCTAGGGTCTAAAATAACAAGTAATAGGTAAAAGTTGGGTCTTTTTCGAAAAAGAAAAAGTTTTATGTCTAAATAGAAAAAAAAATCAAAATATAAGGTCTTTTATGAAAATAACCCAATTATAAATGGCAATTTTCGTAAATTAGGGACCGTTTCTGTAATTTTGTAGAATCAAAGGCGAGACAACGCATCTGTGAGGACTTGTTGGAACTTGGATGTGGGAATTCAAATTGGCACTGTACATGGTACCCTAAACCTCCATGACTGAAACAACGTGATGACATTCCACACACTTTCAATTTCAATGCATTGATCACCTTCAAAACCGAGACAATGGCTTCGTTAACCTGCACCAACTTCACACTGCTCACAGCAGCTGCAATTCTGCTTCAAATCACCGGTCTCTCGCTCTTCGTCTTTGGATTCTTTCCGATCAAACCAGCTCTCTCCGGTGTCAGGTAGAAATTCATTTCCAAAAATTTCAAATTAAGAATGTTACAGTTTGATTGACTTAGTTCCGAAATAGCGGACCAGAGAGTTTCCGGCCTTCCTCATGCGATTCAATCGAGGATCAAAACTTCACAGCTCTGCATCCTGACCATCTTAAATCATTATACCAGGTAACTTATAACACCACTCATAGAATGAAAAGTACTGTTATTCATCGTATTTCACCACGCTAAAATTAACTTTCGTCCATTGTTAAGTGTTCCTTTGTATAATTTGAGATAAATTTGGCGATATACCTTAGCTGAGTAATGGTAACTTAACTTCTTACACTTGTAAAAGGCAAAATCACTTGCTTTTTCAGCAAGCATTGGATGCCATTTGACATGGTGAACTTCCATAATGCAGGAACTTTCTGAGATCCCACCTTCTTATGATCGACTGATACTAATGGTACGAAGCAATTAGCAATACAATGTAACTTTTGTAGAAAAGAATAGAAGATGCATAAGAAATTCAACATGCCAATATGATTATGTGATATGTAGGTTATTGATGGTCTTCCAGCAGAATTTGTTCTTGGAAGGGATGATCAACCTCCATCAAAGATCTATAAGGATGCAATGCCATATACTCAGTCTTTATTAGCCAATAAAATGGCATTGGGTTATCATGCAAAGGCTGCACCTCCAACTGTTACACTACCACGCTTAAAGGTACTGAATTTATTTTTGTTATTAGATTATATGATCTGATTTCCATTTCCCTCATACATTGGTCATATACAACAGGCTATGACTACTGGCTCAATTGGAGGATTCTTGGATGTATTGTTTAATTTCAATACCCAAGCACTTTTGGAAGACAATATTATAGGTGAGTTGGCAAGATCTTATTGGGTATATCAAATTGCCCATCTGATGACTAATTTGTTGCAGGTCAATTTTTTAGAATTGGTTGGAAAATGGTTATGCTTGGTGATGAAACATGGCTTAAGTTGTTCCCAGGTTTATTTACAAGGCATGATGGAGTTAGTAGCTTTTTTGTAAGTCTTCACAACTTGTTGATTTCTTTACTAAATTTTGTTTTTGCTCACACATCCATTAATCATATCTTACTATCATTGTTGTTGATATAGGTTAAAGACACTGTACAAGTGGATAACAATGTTTCTCGGCATCTAAGTTATGAACTTTACAAGAATGATTGGAATCTTCTGGTAATATAAAATTTCTAAATACAGAATCTAAGTTATGAACTTTACAAGAATAACAGTTATGTAAACTATTTATTACAGCCAGACAACTTTATATGGCATCAACACTAGAATTCTCTCCAATTTCATTTCAGATTCTTCATTATCTTGGTTTGGATCATGTTGGACATCTTGGAGGGCGTAGTAGGTAATATCTTAACTTTTAATACCCCAACTCACACATTCTAAAAATAAAAAAACTTCATTGTTGTTAATTCTCTATTTCAGTACCTTAATGGGACCCAAACTCAAGGAAATGGATGAGGTTATAAAATTGATTCACTCGAGTATTATCCAGAATCATAAACAAACTCTCTTGGTTTGTACCTCTTTTTTCTAACATGTATCAAACTACAATCTATTTCTTGACTTGAAAGTTGAATCCTGTTTGTTTATATATATAAAAATCTTTTTCTTGATTTCTATTTTTTTATGTAGGTGGTTGTTAGTGATCATGGTATGCAGGAAAATGGTAATCATGGTGGATCTTCATATGAAGAAACAGACTCATTGGCACTTTTTATTAGTCCAAAACACAGTCATGTATCAGTATCACCCACTATTAATCAGGTATTTTAATTTTATTAGTCTAAAGTTCATAATTATGTTTTCCTTATAAATTATAATTTAACTTTTTAAAATTTATGTTTAGGTTGATATTGCTCCAACATTGTCCCTCCTTTTTGGTGTACCTATTCCCAAAAACAATGCTGGCTATCTAATTACTGATCTATTTCTTCCATTACAAGGTTTGATGACTATTTTCCTTAATAAGGGTAATATTGTAATTTGTTAAATGTATGTTGTTGATTCTTCTCTGATAATTTCAGATCATGAGCTACTAAGAGCAATGGAACTGAATTCATTACAGTTGTTGAAATTACTTGAAGCTCAAACAACTCATTTTACTTGTAAAAGCTTATATCTAGATGCTATTTCTCTTCATAAATCTTGGAAGATGAAAAATGATTTAAGGTAAAGTTATAAATTTTATAAATATTTATATTTCATGATAATAACTCTGAATAACTTTTTATAGGTCTGCTAGCAATGATGAGTTTAAAAACACTGTATTTGCATACAATGAGTTTCTAAAAACAGCAAGCCAACAATTATCACACACAGCAACTGATGTAAGTTATTTTATTAATCCATTTATAAATATATTCTTTCTTTTTCATTTGATTAATTTTTTTACACAATGCAGAAACCCATGGGTCTACTTGCTGTAGGTGTTACAACAATGCTTTTATCATGTATCATCTTCTTATTCCTCCTTTTCAAATTGATCCAAGAAACTTATCAGAATCTAAAACTCCAATTATCCGAAGCTTTTATAGCAATTATTATCATAATTCTTGTTTTAAGCATGGGATCAAGCTCTTTAGTTGAAGAAGAACAATACCTATGGCATTTCATGACCTCATCTTTCTTTCTCATATTACTTCACAAAACATTCAAATCCAAATCCACGAATAAAATCAAAACCTCAATTTTAATTTCAATAATTATAATTTCCGGAAGGGTTTTGCGAGGGTGGCATCAAGGTGGTGTAAATTGGACTCATCTTCCCGATATTTCAAAATCACTCGAGAATTCTTCAAGTTTTTACATAAAACTTCTCCAAATCCTCTCGGTTTTTGTTATACTTGTTTTATGTTTTTACACTCTTTCTTCCTTAAAGAGTTGTGTTGTTATATCGATTATGGGAAGCTATTTTTGTGTTGGATTGCTGGTTTTGAATTATGTGATGAAGTATCAGGGTGATGGAGATAATGATAATGATGGGATTTTAGCAGCTCAGATGATATATGGTTTAATTGTTGGATTGACAAGTGTAATGGTTGTTGGATCACCTTGGATTGTGTCTTTTTATTTAAAAGATTTGGTTTTAAAGATTAAAGATTGTTTGTACCTTAGTGGGATAGCGTACGTATTTGGGTGGTGTTTTTTGCAACTTTTGTTGCAAAAGCCAGTGAACTCCATGCCTATTTCATTGCTTCTTGTGCAAATTCTTGCTACCATTTGTTGTGGTTCGGATTTTAAACAGTGGGTTGAGGTTGGTTTTCAAATTTCTATTTTTGCATTTAAAGTATTTTTTATTGTGATACAGTTGAATATATATGTTTTTTTAATAATCAGATTGGTGCTATATATTATTTGGGAATGGCGGGCCATTTTAGTCTTGGAAATACTAATACCTTAGCCACCATTGATGTTGCTGGAGCTTTCATTGTATGTTTATTATCTTCCTTTAAGCATAATTTTAGTCATATATGTTTTCTTTAATCAATCATTTATATATATCTAGGGAATCTCTACTCATTCGACAGTGCTTAGTGGATTGATAATGTTTGTGATAACATATGCATCTCCAATGCTATCTCTTCTTAGCATGGTGTTGTCAATTTCTATGAAAGACATAAACCCTAAGTTAAAGAACATGGGACAACTTCTTAAGACAATTCTTGGGTTTCCTTGTCTGGTTCCACTGGGGTTGAATTCGGTGCTTTTGGTTGCATACACCATCATACTGCTTTTAATGAGGAATCATTTATTTATATGGACAGTGTTTTCACCAAAGTAAGTTCTTTTTGTGATTCCCCCATTAGTGTTTTTAATCATTATATATAATTTAAGGAATTTGATTATGTTACATTTTGTGGCAGGTATATATACGTGGTAGTGACAACTGTTTGTGTTCTTGTTGGGGTGCTTATTGTTGCTTCAACAGTGACTTATATTGTTTCTGTGGTTTTCCTGTTGAGACATCGATATTATAAGCATTCAGCATCTTTACTTTATGGAAGGAGGGAGGATGATAGTTGACTTGGTGTTTATTTTACTCTATTATTTTATTTTATTTTTCTGGCTTTCTTAATATCCTTTTGGCATCTGAGTATTTAGTAGAAAATTGATTAGTGTTTTGTAGAATTTTACTTAGTCTAGGATTTGTACCACGCTTGCTAATCTTATGTACAAACAAAAAACATTGTATTTCTTGGAGAATATTGTACACAATGCATTTTTCAACAATTTCAGTCTCATATTGTTTTGAACAAATTTATATGGTTAGTGTAATCGAATGAATTATGTGTATGGTATATGTATCCATGTGTGTATATGATATGTTTATGTGTGTGTCTAATCTGATGTATATGAATGCTATGTATATGTGTGTAAGTGTATTATCTGTATATGATATGTTAGTACACTAAAACACATGAATTTTTATATTACATTTATTCAGTGATACCATATAGTTGTGGTAAGATCAAAGTTGAATATTCTCCCAAGTGTTGTTTGATTTATGTAACATGAATGAATTTCAAGAGGAGACTAGAAGCACAAAAGAGAAACATGATGAAGCTAAAACACCAAAGCCAATTCCCATGACCAAATAAAGCTTCTTAGTTTGTGCTAGTTTGGCCTTGATCCTCTTCCTCACTTGCCTCATTACCTTGTTCTCCTCCTTCATCACTTGCCACTCTTCTTTCATAATCACATTCTCCCTCCTTAACTATATATATATATATATATATATATATATATATATATATATATATATATATATATATATATATATATATACATGATCACCAAACAACAAAAATATATCTTCTTAAACTCAACTGTTTAATTTATTATACTATTATATGGTCTAACTGTTTTTACTTTTATAGAACTAAAAGTCCAATAAAAAAATTTCAAAACATATATAATTTGGTGTGTTACCTCAAGAATAGTGTTGACAAGCTTCTGTGTTGCTTCCTTCCATGAGGCTATTGTTTGGGAAGTGATAACAGATTCATGGCTTGAATTCAACTCCTCCTCATCAGTTATCATTGAACCAGAAGTAGTGGGATCAGATAGAAGAAGTCCCTCCATCACAAACTCCTCTCCTATCAAATTCACTGTTTCAGCATCCAACTTCTCTCTTAACTGCACAAACCTCCACAAAGATGAAGAAGGTGAGGGCAAATTTGTCATTTAATATGGATAAATCTGTCAACCTTTTTTAAGATTCTCTCAGCTATTTGCTGCTTCACATCATTCAGAGCAGATATCTCCTGCTGCTTCCTGTCAATGTCTTCCTTGCTGTTGATATTCAGCACCCGTGATGATGATGCCTTTATATGCTTTGCCCTGTTAAAAAATTTAAAAATAAACTCTAAGCAACCAATTTATTCTCATCATACAATAATACTTTTCAGGGACCATCTCTGTAAAAATCAGCAAACCACAGGGATGAAAATGGTAATTTACCATGTACATTGATTATTTATTGTTTTTATTATTACTATTATTGTTTTTAGTTTAATTTTTTTAACTTCAAGTTTATTTTTGTTAGTTAATGCAAAATATATAGATTCATACAAAAACAATAAATCAAAGTACTGCATTGCTTATATGCAACACAAAGGTTTTATATAAGATATTATAACCAATTTGAAGTTAAATATTTTTATATTTAAATTTTTTGGTGAATTACTTATAATGCAACAACTTTTCACATGTTGTCCTAACTTGTACAGCAATTTTCTTATTCAAAATCACACTCAAATTACCTTGCTCCAAACCTTAGAGTGGATACACTCTCTGATGAATTAGATAGACTTGGTGAGCAACAGCAAAGCAATGCAGTCTGGGAGCTTCCTCCCTGGATGTAAAAAAAAAAAAAAAAAAAAGATTAAAATCAAGAAATAACAACATACTTTCATTTTTTCCTATTACAACATAGTACTTAAAGAAATCTACCCTTTTATAGCAATGTCATCTATAAACAAAGCAATTTTAACTGTTATAATTGGTAGATTGTTCAAAGTACAATGTCCTAATAAAAAAACATGAATGTACAAATGCTGTAATAGAAAGAAATGAAAAGATGATAGCCATAAGATTGTACTAACAAGAGCATCTTGTAGGAGGCGAGTGAGCTTTGAATCACGAAAAGGGATGTGTAATGATTTGGCATGTTGACTAGAAGTCAAAGCACTGATCACATTTCCAAGTGCAGAAAGTGATTTGTTAATGGTTTTGGCTTCTTCTAGAACTTTTCCTTCAGCACCTGTCTTCTCAACCTTCTCAGATCCTGCTAAATCCACAAGAACAACCTTTCCACTGCTCACCCTGTTCAGTTAATAATTTCGGAAATGTAAATATGATTTCAGTAAACTGTAAATTCTCAAAGAAATTATAAGAGACCTTTTCTCATTTGTTACATCTTTCTGAATAGTAAACATGTAGATGCAATGACTTCTACTGCTTCCCGCATTCATTTCTACATGAGTTCACAAGTCAATCAAACAACTTTCACAAGAGAGAGAGAGAGAGAGGGAGGGAGGGAGGAATACGAGTCTCTCCAACAGCTCTGTTAGCTATCCCACCCTGCATTAGTTATTACCAAGGTTAAGAAGTAAAAGATAACTGAATATTTTGTTTTTTTAAAGAGTATTTTTGGACTAGAAAACTTATAGCAAAATTTTGATATTGATCTTACACATAAGACTTTTAATGCTTCTTCGCCATCTAGTATAGGGATCTGTAGAAGGGTAGTTTCATTATCTGTTAAGCTGATAGGGAAATGCAATTGATTGGAAGATTCCATATGAAAGATATTGAAACTTACTTCTGTTGCTCCAGACAACAATATCCCATGTGATTTATGCTCTTTAATCTGTATGTTGTCCTTGGATAAATCAAAAAGGTCTCTGCCAGAAACACTCCCAGTTGCAATTATAAAACAGAGTTGAAGAGGAAAGACACAAAAGATAAGATCAGTTGCTAACCTAACTCTCTCCATATAAATTTCCACCTGCGTGTATAACACAATAATTAAATTGCATCTAGAAAAAGATTCTTGAAAACAATGTCTCATATTCTAGTTCAAATGGAAAACAAGAAGAGGTTTCTTATACCATCGAAAGTTTGATCTTGTAAGCAGTTGCTTCACCACAACCGTTTATAGCATCAAAGAGTTCATCTACCACTCTTGGTAGTAGTCCCTTCTTAAGGTTGTCAGCTTCCAAAATGTTGGCTCCCTGGTCAAAAAAAGTCAAATATGGACTTTATTTAAAACAAGTGTTATGGAGACATTGTATTTTACTGTAACGCACATCACCTCCATAGTAAAAGTCTTCCCTGCTCCTGTCTGTTAAAGTGCATAAGAAAATTCATTAATATCATATTAAAGGTGAGGGATCTCTTTCAAAGCTATTTGAACAATAGAGATAGCTAATGAAAAGCATATAACAAGCGAAAAGGCTTCATTGCAGTTCTTATTTGGCTTAATTAACAGTGACACAATCACATAACAGATTACTGGAGTTGACTGAATCGACAATAGTAATAACCAGATAACAGAATACAATTATCATAAAGTTCAGATAATTAACTAAACTAGGTATTCCGATTTGTCATTCATCTCTTGAAACGAAAATCAACTGAACATAATTAGCTCATAAGAATTAGATGCGATACATACCTGTCCATATGTGATGATTGTGCCATTAATTGAATTAACAGCATCTGTTGCATACAAATGGACATTGATCAGACCGAGAGTAAATATGCATACGTTACTTCAACAGACTCAAATGATAAGTTACATTCCACCATATCTTCTATATATACGTTTGTGTGTATAAACAAATCCTAAAACTCATGTATTGAGTGATCTACACATAACACGAAGGTTTAGCTCCGATTTACCCAAATTACGATGTTTACCATAAACTTAGAGAAGAACTCAACAAAATATCATAAAATTAAGTAAAATAGTCTAGTAAAAAAGACAAATTAGCACACGATACCTCTAACGATAGGACCAGCCAAAAATTCGTAGACGTCAGCTTGTTCAGAATCTTCATAGAACACCTTATCAAAGCTGAACATATATTGTTCATCTTTCTCATCCTGACAAAAACAATGAACATAACTTAGAAGGAAAATAGTGTATTGAGTTGCAGTTTACATTATCGCGGAGGAGGATTATAGCAAAGAAGATCTTCAGCAACCTTGATAGAAAAACTTTGAGAATCGGAGCGTGTAATGCATATAGCTTCCCCATCCTCTCTTGAATTTAGAGGCCTGAATCTCGCGCATACGCAAATGCTTGCCATGATTGAGCGTGTGTTGCTGTTGGAGAGACGATATAACTGCCTTCTGCTACTCTAGTCTCAATATATAAAATTTCAATTTCATCACCACCACCTCTACTACTTCCCGCGTTCCGTTACAATATATCCGGAGTTTTGTGGGTCGGTTCGGGTCGGGTCAAGGTTAGGCAACTAAAATTTTAGTTCTAGACCTCTAGTAGTGTTTAATATTAGTTAAATAATATAATATTTTATATTTAAAGTTAAGATGTAATTACTTGACAATATTTTTGCCATGAAACTAGTATTATCCGTTTGTTTAAGTTTTAATCATTTTTATAATCCCATCATCATTTTGAATAAGATAACAAAGTAAAAATCAAAAACATGTCCCATCGACTTCTTGAATAAGATGAACAAAATAAAAAGACAAAAATGTTAAAAAGAGAACTAAAGTCAAATCAAGAACATAACATGAACCTATATAAAAGTCCTAAAATTAAATAAAAAGCTTGGAGTTTCAAGTTTTGGGGTTATTATTATTTTGATTAAATATGTATTCATTCTACAATGTTTTTTATACGTTTAATAGATATCAAACTCAAATAAAATATGTAACCATATTTCACTTTTAGTCTACATTATAACTCAAAATTGGTTAACTCGTGAGGATGCGAAAACAAATATTAGTGCATTTTGATGATGCTTATGTTAGGTATTATTCCACATATGAAAATGTAGACAAGCTAGCTGAAGAGATAAAAAGAAAGGGGTTGCATCTGTTGAAGGGTTGAACCCAAATTATGGCAGGTAGCTAATCAAATAAATATCTTTCCTCGTTTAACTTCTTATCTTAAAAGCATTGGTTAATCAAAGCTTTCAATTTCTTATTTCTGTTTTAGGTACCTAAGACTCTATGAAGCTCTTGGGAAAATGATTGCACCTCCTAAAAGCAACATACCAATAATAACACCAAAAGAACTACCAGAAGTAGATGGATTTATTTTTGGATTCCTATCAAGATTTGAAATGATGGCTGCTCAATTTAAAAGCACTTCTTGATTCGACTGGTGGTCTTTGGAGAACACAAAAACTAGTTAGGAAGTCTGCTGGTATCTTTTATAGTAATGGGTGTCAAGAGGGTGGCCAAGAAACTACTCCATAATTACCTATTTATCCTTTAAAAATGTAAGAGTATATTACATTTTTGGTTCACATGATACATCGAGTTGTATACAACATCAAAAAACAGGTTGAGACACGAGTTTGATGCTGCTCATTAGGGATGTAAACCGATTCGGAACCGGCCTGAACTGGACCGGAATTGAAAGAAGTAAAAACCAATTAAAGAGTAAACGGGGAACTGTGAACCGAGCCGAATACCGCTAATTGGTTCCAACCGATTCGGATTTTGGTTTTGTTTTCGGTTAAAAAGCTCATCCCTAGTATTCATTATGAGATTCAAGCAGCCGACGCTACATAATAGAGTTTGATGTGCTCAAGGAACGCGACTGATCGATTAGCTTTCTTCAACTTTTGTTTCAAATAAATGAAATCTATCCGAAAATAACACAAAACAATCAATCTTTTATCTTATTTTATTTTATCATGAAAAAAATTACCCTTATAAAAATTCTTAGGGCTGTCCATATATACCATATATAGAGAAAGGTTGACTTGAGATTATAAAAAAATAAAGATTTTGAGATTTTTTGATTCTTATATAATTATAATTATTCGATAATCATCTATAAACAAATAAATAACCAATGTTCATAAAAACATCAAACCATATAAATCAATGTTATAATTTATCCCCAAAATTTACTATAATCACAATTCATTAATTATCTTATCCTGATCTTATTAGGGCAAGAGGAGTGGTCACGTGTGATTTGTGAGTGAAGGTGAGGACACGTAGGTATTTTACCATTTCACAACCAACTCACCAGGGTATAGAAATGATGTTCACCGGTGGGTTGGTAGAGAGAGAGAGGGGGGGAATGTGAGGGGCCATACTAATCAGATGCATCGTCTTCATCCGTCCTACCACTCATGACACACCCAACCCACCGACCCTGGAGAGGATGTTCACACGTCTTCTGAAGTGCCACCTAGGATTTTCACGTGTGGAATTCGTTCCACTCTGGTTAGCCTTATAGTAATAAATTATATACAACACCAAATTCATAGTGGGAAGTAGGGGTAATACTATATTTGATATTAGATTCTTTAGTTGCATTTTTTCTTCTCGAAACCAAACCTTCCATTTTCCAAATCATACTCCACGTATATATCCCGTTGTTGGTAATTTCCTATGATTATCGATGGCCCGATGCTCACATTCAAGCTGCTTGGAAAGATCGTCATACACGTCACTCGGGCTCCACCTGGGAGAAGTAATCGGCCATCGGCAGTGACAATTTCGCACCACCTTTAAAATGAAACGTTAGCTCTGGAAACATCGATACTTTGCCTCCTATGGCGGCGTAACATATACGGAACCCCTCTGGTGACTCTGCATAAGTAGCTCTATTACAATTGCCTTTGTACATTTGAATTTCAAACTCTTTTTCGACTGGATCGTAGATGGGATTATCCATCGTTGTGAATGTTGACCCATAATCAATGATGGTTCCACCGTTACCATCAGCTCCTGCCACCACAACACGATATGGGATCTTAATGCGTTAACCACCAATAGTGATTTTCCGGAGGTTTAAGTAATAGTATTCTTCAAATTGCTCAAATCCTTGCAACTTTGGGTTGCGGAACTTGGTGTAGCTGATAATGCTTCCATCTCCATCCCAGGTGCCGAAATTTGAAGAATCCCGATAGAGAAGAAGCTCGATGCTTACAGTCTTGTTGTCATCAAACTGGTGAGAGAGCAAACACTACGAGAATTTTTGGAGATCTATCTGAACGAGTAAAGATTGGAATCCACGCCCAAACCCAATAATACCATCTGGTACTCCTGAAGATAAAATAGAGCATCCGACAGTGAAATCAACCATATCTCTCTCAGGGAAATGCAACGTCTTCGACAACAGTAATCCGGATGTGTTCCCGACGACATACATTTGCTCGTAAAAACAAATATGGTTGGCGTTGCATGGAATTGGATCATGTGGCCCAATAACCCACCCGCATTTCACGTCATTACAGATGAGCTTCTTAGAAGTGGAAGAAAGTTCAAGCACAAATTACATGGGTTTTGGGTTTGAGTTTGGTTTGGTTGATGGGACGATCAGAACATTTATATTGAGGCGGAGTACATGGGAACCAAACAAGGCTGCTTCGGGTATCCATGATAAAGGATAGTTTTTGAAAGGGTGACCCGAAACTTAGAAAAACCGTGTATCCGCCAAATCCATTAGCAAAAAAAGGAATTTAAGCGATAGAAGCAGAAGCAGAAGAGTTGGGGTTGGGGATTTTCAGGTGGTGGGCTCTGGCTAGAGAAGAAGATACGAGGTAGTTTATGGTCAGCAACCATTGATGTTAGCTGGTTGCGAATTCCGTATTAGGTACTGCAATGTGTGTAGGGAAATTTAGGGTTTATGGTGGAGATCTAGATACCAACTTAGATCGTGATATCACTTTCCGAACTGATATTTCTATCTTATGTCTGGGTTACAATAAATTCAACCTAGGATAATTCAAGTGGACATTTACGATTCTAGGCGCTGTCCCTTTGGAAACCCCGGACCCAGGGGCGCTGCCCCTGGACCCTCGACTAGTTATCGAATGGGGTTCTAATTCGATCTTATATATGCGTGCACTCCGCACAACCCCGTATATATATATATATATATATATATATATATATATATATATATATATATATATATATATATATATATATATATATATATATATATATATATATATATATATATATATATATATATATTAGAGTATAAATTATGAAGTCCTTAGCTCACATGTTAGTTACAGTTACTTAAAATGACATAGTAACACTAAAATCACCAACAAATGTGTTGTGTGAGGGAAAGTTTGAAGGTGGTCTGTGAAGAAGAAGATGATGATGAAGGCGAAAAACAAAGACGTAGGATGGAGATAATAAAAGTGAGAACGGAGAGATGAGACGTAGGTCACGTAGCCATGGAAGTTGGAATTAGTTAAGAAAAGGCGGACTGTTGGAAAGGTTTTATTCTTGACTTTTTATTGTGCATTACTATTTATAGCAAACTAAATCTCATTTTTGTGGTGCATAGGTGCATTACTCTTTCTTTTTTCTTTAATAATAAAGATTATATATTCCAAAAATAAAGATTATATATTTCAAAAAGTCTTGGTCTTAGTATTATGCATGATTTGGTGGCTGGTGCGGTCATATCTTTGACTCACATACCATCTGATTAGTCCTCTTTCCAAAATCATCAGAGTCTTGTTGTCTTGTTTTATGGATAGGACAATTTGCCTAGAACACATTTCGTTAACCAAAAGAAAGAAAGAAAAATCAAGATGATAAAAACACCAAACCATAAACTAAAGTTACAATTCATCCCCAATTATATATAATTCATTTACTATAGTGTAACTATATTTTCGAAGTCTATGACTTAAGACTTATCTTATTATAGTCTCGTATTATAGATTAACACCAAATTCATAGCTGGAAAGTAACGTAATGTTTTCCTTTTGGATTCTTTAGTTGCATTTCTTCTTCACGAAACCAAATCTTCCATTTTCCAAATCATACTCCACGTATATATCCTGCTGTTGGTAATTTCCTATGATTATCGACGGCCCACCATTCAACTTGATTGGAAGGATCGTCATACACGCCACGCCGGGCTCCACCTGAGAGAAGTAATCGGCCATCGGCAGTGATAATTTCGCTCCGCCTTCAAAATCAAACATTAGCTCGGGAAACACCGGCGGCTTGTCTCCAATGGTGTAACACAACGGCGACTCCTTATCAGTAGTGTTAATTCTTTTATACTTGTACATTTGAACTTCAAACTCTTTTGCTACAAGATCGTAGATAGGATAATCCATGATCGTGAATGTTGTGCCGGAATCGATGATGGTTCCCCCGTTGCCATCAGATCCGGGCACCAATAAACGATCTGGGATATTTACATCTTTGCCACCGATGGTGATTTTCTGGAGGCTTAAGTAGTAGAATCCTTCAAATCTTGAAGGATTCTTAAGGAACTTGGTGTAGCTGATCATCATACCTCCATCTCCGGCGCCGGAACTTGAAGAATCCCGATACAGAACAAGCTCACTGCTGACAGTCTGATTGTCATCGAACTGATGAGAGACTAAACAATATGAGAACTTTTTAAGACCCATCTGAGCGGGTAAAGAGTCGGGTCGACGTCCAAACCCGAGAATTCCCTCAGGTAGTCCTGCGGATAAAACTGAGCATCCGACAGCGAAATCAGTGACATCCCCCTCAAGGAGATGCAACGTCTCCGACAGCAGTACTCCAGCTGTTAACCCAGACCCATACACTTGCTCGTAAGAACAAACCTGTTTGGTGGCGTTGCATTGAATTGTCTCAGGTGTCCGAGAGACCCACCCACATTTGGTGTTATTACAACCCAGAATTTTAACAGAGGATGAATGTTTGGGCATGAATACGGGGAGTAAGGAGGAGGAGGAGGAGGGACAATCATAACATGTGTAACGATCAGTACATGGGAACCAGACAAGGCTGCTTCCAGTATCCATGAGAAAGGATAGTTTTTGAGAGGGTGATCCGAAACTCAGAGGAACCGAGTAGTATCCGCCATTTCCCCGAGGAAAGAGAGGGACTTCGGAGGTGGAGTTGTTGGGGTTTTTCAGGAGGTGGGCTCTGGCTAGAGAAGAAGATACGAGGTAGTTTAAGGTCCGAAACAATGGATGTTGGATGGTTTCGAATTCTCCAGAAGGTACTGCAATGTGTTGTGTGAGGGAAAGTTTGAAGGTGGTCTGTGAAGAAGAAGATGATGATGAAGGTGAAAAACAGAGACAGAGGATGGAGATAAGAGTGAGAATGGAGTGATGAAAAGTGGCCATGGAAGTGGAATTAGTTAAGAAAAAGGCGGGCTGGAGACGTGTTTCATTCTTCTTGTGGTGCATTACTGTTTATATAGCAAACTACATCTATTTTTTCCACATCGAAGTACAATTCTCAATGCAACATTTACTTTACTCTTTTATGATAAAAGTTATATATATTTCAAAAGTCTTGGTCTTTTTTTCTTGAACATAGGTCTTGTTCTTAATTAGTATATCACATTTCAACAGATTTGACCTTCGGTTTAATCAGCTCCATATTTTTTTTATGTATTTTTAATTTTTCTAAAAACATATATACATAAAACCAATAATTTACATTCAAAAACAAAAATCAATATCGTAATTTTTATATATTTTTTATTTTAACGGGTTGATCGAAATCTAATCATCCAAGCACAATAAACCGAATAAAACAATTTTTTACCAATTTATCAGACTGGTTCAACACGGTTTTTAAAGAAATCTTAATGATCGATGTTCCCGGTTCGAAAGACTGGTTCAAACCGGTTTTTAAAACATCATTCCTAATAAATAAATTTTTTTTGACACATGTCACATTCTTATTTATTTTGTCACGTATAATTTTGTGATATTTTAAATTAATTTTTATTCTACATGTCATTTTCTGGTTTTTTCATTTTTATTAAATTCTAGATAGTATTTAAATGCAATAATAAATACATATCAATTTTATTAATTAACTTTCTTTTTAATTTTCAAAATTACTAAATTAAATATTCATTAATTTTTTTTATTTATTTATCTAATTTATTTGTTAAATTTAAAAGAGAAAAAAAACACTTTAATTTTTATAATTCAATATTTTCTCATTTTTCTTATAAATTTAAACTTCTTAAATATTTAGAATTTTGTATTTAGTTTTTATTTTTTAAATAAACTCATAATATATGGATCTCACACCTAGTTAATAATAACCACAAACATTAATATATTTCACTATAAGCTATAATGTATTTTATTTGTTGCGACTTTGGGCTTTGTCAAACAATAAATAACCTTCTTGTATCTATGTATTCTTTAAAAAAAAATATTACTTTTTTTAATTTAAAACTTAAAAGAAATGGCTCACCCCACTGGTCCTTCACATCCTCTTTCTCATCTCGTATTATTTGAAGACGTCTTGTTCTTAAAGTGTTATTTAAGAGAAGAATATATATATATATATATATATATATATATATATATATATATATATATATAGAGAGAGAGAGAGAGAGAGGATGATTCAATTGAGAAAAAAAAAATTGAGAATGGGGGAATCATTCTCAGTCACTCATTTATTTTTGCCGCAAGAGCCTCCCTCCTACCAGTAGAAATGGGAAAGGAATAGACATGTGTTTTCCAACAAAACATGTTTCCTTAAACTATGTTAATCATTACTTTAATATATACAAAAACATAGTTTTTTCGTTTTTTTTTAATTTTTAAGAAGCTATTTTTATCGAAAAATTATTTTTAAATATACCAAAATTCATGATTTTTTATTCGTTACAAATAGACATCCATATTGATATGGTTTTAAGATAAAATTAAAAAAAAAAAGTTATATTTTCAGCTATCGTTATTCATAAGTGAATAAAAATTAACTAGGTTTTTACTATAGTACGTTCGTTATTCAATTATGAATAAAACTATGTTTTTTTTTTTTTTTTTTACAATTTAAGTATCATTCATATATGAATATAGCATATAATAAACATAGTATATTCATATTTAAATATTACATGATGCATTCACTTATGAATATTACATAGTATATTCACTTGTGAATATTAGATGGTATATTCACTTATGAATATTAGATAATATTTTCATATCTGAATATTACAGAGTATTACATGGTATATCACATGTGAATATTACATAGTATATTCATTTGTGAATATTAGATGATATATTCACTTATGAATATTATACAGTATATTCGCATATGAATATTACACAGTATATTCGCATATGAATATTACACAGTATATTCACATATGAATATTATAATGTATTTTCACAAATATATATAATTTTTATATGTTATTCACATATGAATAACATACAGACTTGCATATTTGTTTTTTTGTTTTAATAATCATATACTGAGAAAAGATATTCATATATGAATATAACGTGGTAATTTAATTCATGCATTTCATCAAACAGTTGAAGTGCATACAATTTATTTTTATTTTTTAAATGTTAAAAAATGATATTTTGACTATTTAAATCTTACAAAAGAGTAGATTGATAGAGAATTATATGAAATTTTTCAAAAAAAAAACGATTTGATATTTTTCTAACCTCAATTTTCAAGTTTTATTTGATAATCGATGTTGAATTAATGATATGAAGTGGATTTTTGTTGATTATCGTTAATGTTGATCTAATAACGTTGGAGTATAATTAATTCATAGATGTTGAAGATCTAATCGTATTCAAGCACAATTGAAGGTTGAATTAAAAGAACCAAAAATGAATTTTTGTTGTTAACTGTTGAATCGTGTTGATTATTGACGAAGATCGATGATTGATTAGCACTGGATGATGTTGATGATGGTTTAATTGAAGAAATCTGGATGCTTGTTGAAAGTTGGAGAAGAAATTTGGATGATGAACGATGAATGGGTTTGAACTACAGATACGTATTTGAGATTGAAGGTTGTTCTCATATTTACAAGTTTGTCAACGTGTCCTTTTATGCTTGAATAAAATGAGTGGCTGAGAATGATTCCCCCATTCTCAACCTTTTTTATTTTCTCAATTGAACTCACACACACACACACACACACACACACACACACATATATATATATATATATATATATATATATATATATATATATATATATATATATATATATGAGAAAATTGAATATACATTACAGCCCCACCTAAGCTTAGGTATTAAACCTCATGAAAATACATTGTTTTATTATATAACTAGACGAATCACCGCGTGTTGCGCGAGAATAGAATTATATAGTTAAAATAATAGCTTTTACTAAATTATTATTTAATATTTCTACTTTGAAACAAAATGTTAGTACTAAAGCAAACATATAGTTAACATATTAGTTTTATTAAACATTATAATTTAATTTTTAAGTCATTGTGATATATACAATTATTTGATAATTTTATAAACCGTTTAAAATTATGTAAATTATATATCAAATGATTGATAATATAACGGGTAACAAAACGTATGAACAAAAATATAAACTGCAACTTTTAGTAACATAAAAATAGAAAACCATATATTATAACATTTGTATTAAAAAGATATATATACAACGAATAATAAAAAATATGAAAAATAAACACTATAAATTTTAATAACATAAAAAACACTAAAACATCTATTATAACATTTATATTAGCTCTTCATATTTAAATCACAAATCTCTTCAAATACAATAATGTTTTTAATGAGCAAAACTTTACAACCTTATAAAAGAAAGGAAAATAAAAAGTTATTAGTGATTACTAATTAATATTTATAAGTTAAAAACTATTGAGTTGTAACTAATAAATATATATAAATTAGAAAACTCTTGAGTTGTAGTGTGAGTTTCAAATGAATGCGGTACTTGGAAATGTATATTTATTATTATTATTATTATTATTATTATTATTATTATTATTATTATTATTATTATTATTATTATATTCATCTAAATAATTGGTTTTGATGCATCATTTTAATCCCTTCAATTATTAGACATAAAGATATCTAATTATAAAATTATAACATACATAGGTGCATATACATGTTAAACAAATCACATATAACATATATATATATATATATATATATATATATATATATATATATATATATATATATTCGTAAATGTCATATGTAATTCTTGTCGTAGTAATATGGATAAATTACTTTCATATTAAGAACATATCATGATAAGTCTATTATAATTAAATATCAAACGTTCAAAATTATGTTATCTTTTAAATATTGTCTTTCAAATATGTTGTGTAGGATAACCCAACAAAAAAATAGAAAATAAACATAATCAAAATAGAAAAACTACAATCAAATAAATAAGAGCATTGAGTGGTTGAATATATAAATAAAGATGTTACATAAACATACATTTAAATCAAAAGAAAAAACTAACATTTGTCAACTTTGCTCAAACAAAAAAACATATATCCATTTTATGAATCTTCATTCTTCATTTAACACCATTCAACCATAGAAACTTGATGACAATTCTTCATTAACCTACAATCAAAATATTTTTCTTGAAAAAGAAGAATCAGAAAGATATTTGAAGCAAAACATTGATGTTTGGAGAATCACATTCAAGATTGAGTAATACACACAAATCACATATAAAGATTAAATAAGAAACTGAATATAAAGAAAGAATAGAAAAGTTTCATTTGTTTTGGTTGAAAGAAAAATCATATTACCATTGTCATCGATGCGATATAACCCATTTCTTCAAATCATCATATTTGCATCGTGAATGCTTCAACTATATGAAAACTTTTGAATCACAATATCTTCAAATCCTTCTTACATGTAAGATTTTATATAACATAAAAGACACAAAAGATTGACCTTTTTATAGTAAAATTTTCACTAAATGATAATTAAACATAATATAAGTTATATAACTTTTGAGTGTTAAATCATAATTAAGAAAACTTTTGAGTTGCATTAGTTAAAAAAAAGGGGTTTCAAATGAATGTGGTTTGAGAAAGTTAAAAAGGGGTTTCAAATGCATGAGATTCAAAAAAAAAATGCTAGCATTATAAGTATGTATGAAGATTACGGTTAGTAAATTCACGATTATCACTTGAAGATATAGATTCAGATTGACACAATAGTTTTGATAAGGAAGCAAAAATATTGATTATCGAGGATGATATATTTACCAAGTGAAAACAAAACCAGTATATTTAGTAAGTTAAAACGACATATTTTAAAGGTTTTGTATCTAACCTTAGGTGGTGCTGTAATGTATATTCTCTATCTCCTATATATATATATATATATATATATATATATATATATATATATATATATATATATATATAGAGAGAGAGAGAGAGAGAGAGAGCTTTAGGTTCAAATGTTTCTAAAAATTATTGTGTTCATAAATACACCAATCAGAAATTAGCAAATGATTAAATAATTAATTAAATCAAAAAGAGTATTTTCGTTTTTTTGCAATTGCAATTAATATGATCATTTAATAAAATCTTTGTAATTAAGAAATCAAAAGAAATTTGTAGACCAGATCTCTCTTTTATACCCATTGACACCAGTTTCTCCCATTCTTCGTCTAAACGTCAACCTCGACCCGATCCCTAATCCTTCAATCATCGACCACAAAACCTCAACGGTCCTCTTTACCGTCGATATTCCGCTAGTCACTGTCATCACTCGCCTCCACCATGTTTGATTTTGTGTCTTGTGAGCAAAGAGGTTGCTACGTTTTCCACACCATCTCGACGGCATAATCATGAAAACAGGTATAATCGTGCTTAATTCTTAAGTATTATTTTGTCATATTTTGAATTAATTCTTTGAATTTTATAATATATGTTTGACCGATACATATGAATGTATTTAAAATCATTAAAATATAGAGGTCTAATATTATGTCATCCTCTTAGCTATGCCGTCCAATATTAACTTTTGCATCTCAACAACAAGAATACTATGAATACTCTGTAACCAATGGTTTAATAAAATACCAATTAAAATACCTTAGTTCAGGTAATGGTTTAATCTTTAATGTATATAGCCAATTGAGGTTAAAATTTTTAACAATTTTAATTTTTTTTATTCACAGTGAAATTTTTTATTCCAATAACATGATGCTTTAATTTGCTTGTGATTAGTTATTTCATAATCTTGATAATACAAATTCTTTAAGAATATTCAAAACCATTCTAGGAGAATTTTTACGGTATCATTCTTGCAGAATAAACATGTTTCTTGATAGTTATTAGACTCTAAGGTGCTGTTTGTTTTTTTTTAAAAACCACTTCAAACCACTTATTGCTGCGCCGCGCAGCACTTGGCCATTCGCAGCTGTTTGTTTTTCAGAGGACTTCTGACTTAAAAACTGATGCACGTTTGTTGCGTGGCATAGCACTAAACCAACTGCTTCAAACCTCTTCACGCCTTAGTTTAACTTACTGCAGCAACCTGCAGACGTTAAAAAACAAACATATTTTTTATTACATGCTGCAGCCGTTTGTTTCACCTCTTCTGCTACAGATGATTGAAGAGGTGGTCCGCAGACTTCAAGCAATTTCTCTTCGAAAAAACAAACAGCACCTAAGTGATATTCTGTTAGAATAAAGTATCCTAATGGGATAGATACTATCTATTTGGACCTTTTTACCCTTGGAGGGTCTTCTTCCTACTTATTGTTCCTTTACGAATATGGTTTATGTATTCTAATTGTTTTTTTCTTAGTCACCTTTTGTGTTAACATGATCTTTTCATTCATTTATATTTCAAATGTTTTGTTCGTTGAGTATATTCTTGATAATACAAATATTGGTATGAACCTCCTTATCATTTCTTACAACTTGATTCATAAGCTTGTTCTAGTTTTATGATTTCATCTCCACTTCTTATCCTTCTTATTTGATTTGTAATTGTATGTTATACATCATCTCAAGATCCTATCTTCACCCCATATATGGTGGATGATGGATCTAGGTGATTACATGTGGCAAAAGATCATGGAAACCCTAAAAGGGAGAATGGTGATTTTATGTGCTTTATGTTCATTTTCATGTTGATTATTATTACAATCTTGTGGCAAAATGAAATCCTAATGATACCTAACCCTTTAGTACCACCATGATCATGGGGACTAAATTGGGATGATGAACACATCTTAAAATGTGTTTCAAAAGGAGAAGGATGGATAAGCCAAAAAGGAATCACGGGTGGCTACGATTCTGTTTTCCATCAGATCTGTAGTCATGTTGTAAAACTCATATCTTGAGCTCTAGAACTCAAACGGACCCCAAACCAGTTCCAAAAGTTCAAAAATTGAGTTGGCTAACTTTCTTAAGCATGCCAACCTCACTGATAAGGACTTTATCTATAGGAAAGAATGGAATCTTTGTTGTTAGGTCTGATCCGGGTCTGTTCTGATATGTCATTTTGTTTTCATCATTTCTAAGGCTTGGAAAAGGATCCAGAGTGATTCCAAGTTTCTATATGTTCCTTATATTATGAATTTAAGATCTGGAGCAGATGGGGTGTTATTTATAATTATAAATTGGTTAGAATGGATCCACACTCCAGATCAGTGGGCAGTCACCAGCTTTTTCTAGTGTTGTGATTGTCTACAATGTGAATTTTATATCTAGAGTTTGGGAGATGATTTTCATTCAATTCCAACTCTGAGACTTTCATTTATATGTCCTTTTACTTCTCTTAATTTTGGTTTGGACGAATTCTTCTCACAAGTTGGGTAGAATTGTCCAACATCACTTGACTGTATTGTTAGAGACAGAAGTGATACACCATTTTGTAAAACTCATATTTAATTCATCTTTTGGAGTTAGAATGATTTCTTTATAGTTGTGGAATCCTGAGAAATCATAGTTTCCTATAAAATTTACTTAAATCTATGTTTTTGTTTTAGATTTTGGAGTAAATCCGTTTTGAACAGCAGATCTGATTTAGAGACCTTGCTGTGATTACTCTTTTCTCAACTCATAGCTTCATTACTTATCGTTTCTAACCTCTAGTCCTTCTTAGGTGAGGTTTCGAAGTTTGCTCAAGCTTGGTAGCATTATTTGATTGTTAGCTATCCTTACTACTCACTCAAGGTGAGTTCTCCCACACCTTTGTATTGATGATTGTGTTTGCTAGTTAGCTCGTGTGTGATTATTTGAATTTATTATAAAAGCATGCTATAAAAGTATTGTTTTAATTCATACATGTGCACTGTATGTAACTAATCATGGATATGGGGACACCACCAAAGGATACGGATTCACCGGTGCAGTGGGTAGGTAAGATCATCAACGTAATACTCATCGTGAGGTGCGGTGATTAGGGCCAAGTGATACAGGATCTTCCCGGTGCGGTTCAAACCTACAAGTCCTTCTTGTATTATTGGCGTTGATTCGTTCTTTGCCCTTATTATACAACTATAATTGGGAAATGGATTAGTGTTAGTAAATATGAATGTTAGTACAATGTCTCTGTTTGAATTCACTAAGCTTTGTGCTTACGGTTTCCCTTATAACTTTTCAGGTGTTAAGATTAAAGAGGCTAAGGCTTGACATGGAGCACCGGACATCGCTACTAGTTATTTTTGTTGGGACCTTATTATTATTATTACTTCCGTACTTATTTTATATGATTATTAAGTTGATGGATTATGTTATGACTATTTCAGTTGTTTTAATTTAATTTAAGATGGGTTTTAAAAGTTTAAAATTTTTGCAAAAATTTGGGTGTCACAAAGCAGGCACATAAGACAACATTCCTAGATCCTTAGTCCTATTCTAGCATGATGTTCTACTGAAACTGATAAACATAGCATAACATTCTATGGGTACATTGGGGAATACTTACTTGAGCTCGGTCGGTCACCTCGTTCTTTCTTAAAATTCTTCTCTTAACTTTTAGAAAACTTTTTCTTTTTCGAAATCTTTTAATCCCTCGATTTGAGTTCAAACACCCCCGAAGGTGTGTCCGAATCCCTCAAACCAGGGCTCTGATACCAACTTGTAACATCCCAAAAATACAGGCCAAAAATTTCATTTTTAAAACCATACTTTGGAAAACATTTGTAACTAAAACATTGTCTGATCAAATCATTTCAAAAACATATATCGTGTCTGAAAACCAAAATATGAAATCAACCAAATTTCAGAGTACAAATCTCAGAACAATCTCGTAAGGCGGAACACAGTGTGTGTATGATGTGCCGCCCGTGCCAGCTCCTTCCCCTTTGACGAAGAGGTACCTGAAACCAAAACTATAAACTGTAAGCACGAAGCTTAGTGAGCTCCCCCATCGTACCACATACCATACAATCATATAACATACAATACTTGTCAGGCATATCCGTGTGCCCAACCTACCCCTTCGGTCCTTTCGGCCGGATACTGCCTAGCATATTGCGGTGCTGCCCCCTCCCCTTCGGTCCTTTCGGCCGGATACTGCCCAACATATCTGGGTGCTGGCCTCCCCTTTGGTCCTTTCGGTCGGATAATGCCTAGCATATCTGTGTGTTGGCCTCCCCTTCGGTCTTTTCGTCCGGATACTGCTTAGCATATCTGGGTGCTGCCCCCCCCCCTTTCGGTCCTTTCAGCCGGATACTGCCTAGCATATCTGGGTGCTGGCCTCCCCTTCGGTCCTTTCGGTCGGATACTTGGGGACTATTTCACCCCTAACCACTACTACTATATAACATGTATCACATAATCACATTCTATCTAACATAATTGGGTATGACTACCCCTTCGGCCCTATCGACTGGTGATCTTGGGGACTATCTCCCCTACTGCTACTAGCATATAACATATCATACTAGCATATAACATATCATACTAGCACATAACATATCAGGTAATAGCAATCCCAGATGATATCACAAAGACCATCATCTAACATATATCTCCTACTAGTGGGCCGGCATTGTGGCCTTAGACTCACCGCTACTGGAAGGTAACTCGCCTCGAAGTAGTTGCTAATCTGCGCAGGAACTGTCTGTTGGCTGCTGCTGCTCCAAAAATCCTCCAGCTGTAATTCCCACAAAACACTTAGTCAGACACCGCTAACTATCCTTAGGGTAAAATGACCATTTACCCCTAACCAAGTCAAGTCAAAGTCAAAGTCAAAGTCAACTTCCAGTTGACCCGACTTGCCGAGTTGGCTCGCCAACTCGTCGAGTCCCAATCCAGTCGATTGTCCTTACCCCCGTCCCTACTCGTCGAGTTAGGTATTGACTCGACAAGTTCTCCTTTTAAACTGATATCCAATGGTCCTTCATCCGACTCGCCGAGTTGTATGAACAACTCGTCGAGCTCATCTTCATCCGATGAACACTCTGGTCTGTGACTCGCCGAGTTGTATGAACAACTCGTCGAGTCTGTTCTTGAGGCAAGAAGATTGCCTTGGACTCGCCGAGTCAGGGCAGTGACTCGCCGAGTCCCTCCATTATTAAGTCTGGCATCCGACTCACTGAGTCCACCTATGGCTCACTATTCCCACTCGGCATAACTCGAAAGGGGGAAAATCGGGGACTCGCGACTCGACACGCCGAGTTCGAAGAACGACTTGCCGAGTCGCACGCATGCAATCACTATATACTCGATTCTGCTTGAAACCCATGCATTCCATCCATGGATATGGGTTCTTAGGTCTTGATTAACACGTAAAGTTTCCAACTTTACGTGTATATATGCACCAAAAGGGAATTAAAAGGCTTAACAAGAGCTAAAAGAGTAGATCTAGAGCTTATTCACAAGGTAGGCTCAAAAAGGCAATAGATCTGGGCTTTTGAAGCTCAGACCTAGCTAGATTCAAAGGCCATTCCATTCAATATGATCTTTATATTACAATCAAGCTAGGAAGTGGATAAGGATGGTTCAAATGGGGTTTCTAATAGAAGATCATCAAGGAAACATAAGGGATTCGAGATATACATCAATGAACTCTGAATTGGGCTCAAGATCTATGCTCTTCTCCTTCTCCTTTGTTCCTTCCTTCCTTCTCTCTCTTTAAAGCTTCAAGGAATTGCACCAAAAGCACTCAAATCACTAAAAGAAGAGTTAGGGTTTCGTGAGGGGTGTTCTGGACGTGATGGGGGCCGTTATGAGGCACAAAAAGATGTTTAAATAGGGTGCAAACCCTTGAAATTAGGGTTTCATCCAGACTGGCGGACTCGCCGAGTCCATAATATGGGCTCATCGAGTCGCCAACTTAAACGTGCTCGATATCCCGTCTCTACTCGGCGATTTGGGCCAACCACTCGCCGAGTCCAAGGCTAAGAATGAAAAATACTTAGATAAATCATACATACCCGAAACCAGGTGCTACACTTAGCCACATAAATCATATGTGATTAGATACACATAATCACATGTTATTAGGGTATCTGTGAACAATAACATAAAACAAGTAATGCCTACATAATATGAGAGTTAGTAATCACCTCCTTGATCTTGAAAATTAGCTAGCATGAGCAAGATGGATCCTTTCCTTTCCAAGAACCTACACAAAAATTATAACATTATTTAGCTTGCGTTCGTTGTATTAATCTTATAAAACTTATGTACATATTTCCTTATATTCTCTTTGATTGTAGTCCTCTGTTTGGGATATGTTTTCTTACCTTCCAACCCATTATTAAATTTTGATAGAATTATATTGGTAAAGTTCCCCCTTTTATCTTTTCAGAAATATAGAGATCTCATTCTAAGGATTTTTGGCTTATTTTATATTAAATTTACAAGTTGGTAACTTTAAGCTGTCACTTTCTAGACCACTCAATACTCTTGGAATAAACTGTATCAATCTACTAAGAATTACATCAGTCCCTTTATATGTTGGAAACTATACTTCCATATCTAATTATAGGCTTCGGGATTTAGGCATTTGGAGTTCTGATGAACTTTTTATGATTTTTTGAAGACAGTTCATGAAATCTGTGACAGCATGGACCAGCCTGCGAAGATTGCCAATTTTACCCCTCAAGGAGCTGGAATTTCGAAATGTGATTCAAAGTTTGAAGAAAGTAGACACACTAAGATTTCCAGAAAACTAAGTCTCATGATTTTTAGATGTTCGTATTGACTTGCACGAATTTAGAAGTTGGAGGACAGATTTGGGAAAACTGTTCATATTATCTTTTAAATCATTTTTGGTGTTCTAATAAGGAATTAATGGTTAAGCCTTAAGTTTATCACTTTTAACATGATTTTTGGTTACTTATTAGGCTATAGAGATGTGAAATTAAATTTAACCTAAGGGTTCAAAGTTAAGGATTTTCAAATAAAATGTCACTTTCATACTTATTAGGGTTAAGTTGCCAACTTAACCCATTAAGCTCGTTAAGTCACCTCTTTGAGTCCTACACAGAGGCAAATTAAACAAAGATATCAAAATATGTTTGGGGAAACTACGCAAGAATATAAAATCCAGTTTATAATCTCAACAACCAAACATTCAAGTTGTTGAATATTTTTGGGGAAATGAGGTCCAGTAAAAAAAATAGAGGCAAATTAAACAGACATCAAAATGATGTTGTTTCACCAAAAAAAAACCCATTAACAAACACCTACAGACTGCAACAATAAATACACCACCTTATTCTTGATTTATTTGTGGAGGTTTTTTCATTGAAGTATTTCATCGAACAATTGGTGTTCATAAAAAATATTTAAGCTGTCACAATGTCTATGAGATTATATGAAACAAGATAGAAGTTAATTACCTCACATGAAAGGTAATGAATCAACAATAACAACACAAATCACTTGACCAACACAATTCGGAAATCAAATCAATTGGTTGTTTGGCGAGGGGATCGTCTTCCAAAGAAGAAATGGTGGTTAGGAGAG
The DNA here is from genome assembly GCF_002870075.4 of Lactuca sativa. Lineage (NCBI taxonomy): Eukaryota > Viridiplantae > Streptophyta > Magnoliopsida > Asterales > Asteraceae > Lactuca > Lactuca sativa. Next base: position 85,850,266 of record NC_056625.2, on the reverse strand, counting down.
GAGAAACGAGAATACAAGGATGAAAAGTTTGGAGATTATGGAGGAAAAGAGCTCGATGACAGTAGATGAAAGTGGTTTCCGATGAAGGGACGAGTGAAGCGGAGTGAGGTGCAGACAAGAAAATAGAAAAAATAAATGAGTAGTTTAAATTTGTTATCATTCTAAAAAATGTTATATATATATATATATATATATATATATATATATATATATATATATATATATATATATATATATATATATATATATAAAGGAATTAGTTGGTATGGTTCGACAGTTATATTTAAAAAAAGGTTGAATCCAAAAAATCCAACCCGATCTCAAATAAGACAAATATGTATGGTTTATTTGGGTCAAAAATGGCATTCGGGTCGTTCGGATTAAAATGAAACATATATAGGGTTTGGTTTGAGATACAATTTATAATTTATATTATGGTTCAGATTAACCTCAATAGCCCGTTTAAATCAATCAAATATTGTATTGTACAACCTTTTGTAGAGTATAAGGTCATCGGGTATGGCTTTGTTTTTTATGTGTAAAGGGTGAGGTGGCAGGTAGGGATGAGCAGTTTGTCTCAAATCTTGATCTCGTACTGGTACCTTACCAGAACCGGTACCGAACCGTACCGAATTTGAAAATTTAGGACGGTACTCGGTACTCCAAATAAATGAAATTCGAGATTTGGTACCACCAATACTAGTACCGAAAATCAGTACCATTCTGGTATCGGTACCGGGAATGTTAATTTGGTTCGGTACTCGGGATTGACTTTTGATAAAATTCGGTTTTCGAGAAATCGGGAACGGGACGGATCTGTACCAGTTCCGTCTCACACTCATCCCTAGTGGCAGGGATGTTCATGCGTGAACATCGCCCCCATCTCCCGTAAATGTGGTGTTGATTGGAACCGGTTACGCGTCCTTACGACCAGTAGCATTCGATTTTCGCAAACGTTAACAATTTAAAAAAAAATCATCTTTTTATCTTCAAACTAAACCATATAAATACCAACACTTTTTATACTATTTCACACAACACAACCATTAAAATACAGAACGATTCTCTTATTTTTTTTCTCAAAGTATAGATCAAAATCAAAATATTTCAACCACTCTAAACACATCAACAACCCCAAACACTCCAAATGATCAATCTCAAAGTTACATGTAAATATTAACATCCCTAATCCAACAACATCTATTTACATTCTTATGTTTTTATATTTTTTTAGTAATTTAAGTTATGTAATTTGTTTTTATGTAATGAGAAATATTTATTTTTGTTTATTAATTATGTTTTTTATTTAATATATATATATATATATATATATATATATATATATATATATATATATATATATATATATATATATATATATATATATATATATATATATATATATATATATATATATATATATATATATGAATTGATAACCATTTTAAAGACTAATTAACATGTAGTGGAAGTAATATGATAGGTAGCATCATTTTTTCCGTGACCATAGCCAAGTCTTTTAGTTATAACCTTTTTTTCACGTTCCCGTAACCTTCACGGAAATCAGAATCAAGGCTTCATCTTTTTTTCTCGTAGCAAATCAGAAGAAATCACGCAACCATTTTTCTTGCAACAAGTGAGCAAGTCGTCGTTGGAACACGTGACCACATTTTACTGTTGTTACTGACTTACTGTACTATAAAACTCCACAAATTGAATTACTATAAGCACTTTACATTTTTACTCCCTATACATGTAAGTCATTTACTAAAATGGCATATCATCAACTCCTTTCACATTTCAACCCGACTAGTCCGATTCGACCAACCTGGCCTAACCCGAATGACTCGTAACTTATATATATATATATATATATATATATATATATATATATATATATATATATATATATATATATATATATATATATATATATATATATATATATATATATATAAAACCCAATTTGATATGTTTAACAACCTAATCGGATTGACCTCATTAACAACCATAATTACCATATCAATATCTTTTGGTTGGTATGGTACTATCAGCCAAACATCTTCGCTATCAAAATTATCGAACAAACTAATTGGTTCTGTTAATAATATATTGATTAGTTTAATTTGGTACAAATTCATAGCCCTACTATTTATAGAAAACTACATCTCATTTGCCCAATTCACGTGATATAAGAGTATAAGTCCTATATACTCTTTCTTTTTTCTTTAATAATAATTATTATATATTTAAAAGGTCTTCGTCTTACTATTAGGTATCTTCAAGGCTACCACTTTAAATTACACTATTTTCTTATAAAAATCTCACAAAAATCATTTTTAACTCCAACCACACACTAAAATATTTTTTAATATTATAATTATAAAATAATATTTGATTTAATGTTATATGATTTCATTTAACTTAATTATTATAATATATAAATTACTAATAATAATAGTATTAATTGATAAAATAATGGATTTTCTTATGTTATGTCATGCTTGTTAAAGTTTAAATGTTAAATATCTATATTTAAGTTTGTGATATAATGAAATCATAATGTATTAATTATTTGATTTTGATAAATTATTAAAATTATAAGTATATAACAAACGAGTTTTTAACATAGTATCTAGGTTAGCTCCAAAACAAAGAAATAATAAAACAAATGATTTTTTATTATTATAAAAAGGATAAAAGTGAATACATGTAATATTATAATATGTATATATGTTTAGCGGTGATGAATAACATTACACCAAATTGCCGGTCATTATACAGGTCCATTGGAGGAAATTGGGTCTGCAAAATACAAGTCTGCAGGTCCGTTGAAGTTGATCTTACGTATGATTTGGTGCTGAGAGAGATGGTGATACCTTGACTCGCATTAATCTTATATTCTTATTAGTCCTCCCTCCATGGCTCCATAAATCATATCACATTTTTGTTGTCTTGTTTTATGAATATCATAGTAACCACAAACGTTCACGTCTCCGTCTTGTGAATTCCAAAAACCACGTTTTCCAACTCGTATATGTTCAAAAGCCACGTGGAAACATTAATGATCTTGTAGCAGCAAGCTTGTTCAAAAATATTTTAAAAATTATATGAAATGTATTTCATTATTTATTCATACTATCATTATATGAAATGCATTTTATTATTTACGCGTAGTAACATGTAGTATTTCTTAACCCTAATAGTATAACCTGTTCATATTATATATTGCTATTGTCAATATACGAACGTGTTTGACAGGGAACGTTTAGAAGCTTTTAGGTTTAGTTTTTAACAAAAAAAACTTGAGTTAAACAAAAAGTTTTGTTTAAAAGTACGAACGGTTTAGGTTTTAGTTTAAACAAAAAACTCTAAATCTAAGACTACTTTATATAGCGTTTAAAAAAAAATTATTGAGCTTTTATAATCAATTTTCAAAATTGCTCTTATATATATATATATATATATATATATATATATATATATATATATATATATATATATATATATATATATATATATATATATATATATATATATATATATATATATATATCTTATTTAAACAATTGTCTTTTTATGTAATTTTACACATTTCAAAAGGTTCGAACTCTTTTACTAAACATTCATATAATAAATAAAAGCTACAACTTTCGGCTACCGTCTACCCACTATCGGCTATTAGTTTTTAGCTACCATCTAATTTTGCCAAACACATATCATTTTCTAATATTATATTTTGTTTCCTTTTTATTGGATATCTTAAAATTATAAAAACTACTAGATACAAAGACATGGTAGTCGCAAATCCTTCACTATGTCTTCCATTGTTTTGTAATTTTGATCTCATAATATTCAATTTCAAAGAATAAATTTTCTTTATAGTTTATCATGGTATAACCTATGTCATCTATATAGGTGAGCATAAATGGATACCCGACATAATTGATTGGAGTCATAACCAAAACCAACAATTCTTAGAATAGTGGAAACTGGAACCGGAATCGGAACGTTAAAAAATAGATGTCATGTTTTTTGACTCATACCAGAGTCCCATGATCCATCTCGAAATTGGTATTTATCAATTCCAAAAGATCATATTGATTAGCCTACCATTACTTTACTAACTATCTCAGAGACCCTTCCTCAATCTATAGATCTTAAAAACATTTCAACCCGAGTAAGACACATCCTTGTAATCTTCATGATTTCAGTGTTATACAATAACACACTTTTGGCCTATCATGAATCCACTTTCTACATGAAAGTTGTTTCTAACCCCATGCGGCAGAATGTTATGGATGTAGACCTTCATGCCTTAAAGAAGGCTCGTGTGCTACCATTATGTATATCTAAATGATATTGCTGCAACTTATTAGATTTTTTAAAGTATAATTTTCTAATAAGAATAAATGAATAAAATGTTATAATAAAGAAACAAATCCAAATACAATATTACTTTTTGTATAACCCTTTCAATTTTACCTAAGCTAAAGAATCTCAAAACAATCAAACGTAGCTTAGCATAAAATATATAACTCAATATAAAAAATTTAAAAATAAAGGACCAATACCAAGCCATTTCAACAAATCAATCCACATTGCTTTTACAATTTTGTATGATTATCATGTTTTTTATATAATCTTCAACCGTGACTTATGCATGTAAGCAGTGCGGACCCTTTTAGGCTAGGAGAAGCCATGGCTCCCTGTTTTTTATGGCATGAATATCAAAATCTCAATATATCAAGTGCTTTGTCACATATATGGATATATCATAATTCAGATTTTGAAATTATTTTACAGACTATAACTAAACATGTAAACATCATCTAAAAATAAAATCCAAAACATTCATCCCAAATGTAAACTAGAAAACTACTCTGATTTAAAAATGTTTCAAAATTATTTGAAGAAAAGGAAAAAAAAATTTACAATTCTGTTTCTTATTTGAAAAATCAAAAGCCCTTCAAAATTTTCAAAATCTCCGATCTAAATACTAGAAAAGTTTAAAACCTTTCAAAAAATTTCAAAAGCTTTTTGAGAGAGATAGTCGCCGCCTCTTAGTTGACGACACTCTTGTGTGTCAAATGATCTAACCCATTCCTCCGGTCCTGGCCTCTCGCTAAGTGCTTGAGTCGCTCTCACAACTCTGTGCCTCCGCCTAGCGGCTACTCAGTGGATATATGACGGACGTGAGCTTGTCTACGGAAGTACATCTTGCCTTTCGCTAATCAGTATGTGGTATGTCTCTCGTTGTATGGATTATTTTCTCTTGTGTGGTTTTTTTGGGCTTTTTATTTATCGTTTATAGTTGGAAAGCTTGGAAACTTAGGTGTTGTTTGTGTTTTCTAAACAATCACTTCTGATCATTTATTGTGGTGTCGCGCAGCACACACACAACATTTGGCTCTTCGTAGCTGTTTGTTTTTCAAAAGACTTCTGACTTAAAAATTGTTGTGTGTGTACTGCGTGACACAGCATTAGACCCTCTGTTTCAAACTTCTTTACACGTTACTTTAACTTATTGCAGCAGTCTGCAAAGGTTAAAAAACAAACGGAGTTATTATTACATGTTGCAGCCATTTGGTCCCTCTTCTGCCCTACAGAGATGGTCCACAGACTTCATATATTTTCGCTTCGAAAAAACAAACAACACCTTAGGGTGGGAGCTTAGGAATTAGGGAACTTTAGGTTTTTTTTTTTACAAAAGTTAGGTGACCTTTTCTCTACAAATGATTATTTATTTATTTATTTATTTATTTTTGAGCGAAAATGATAATAAATTTTATTGTTTTATAGTCCTAAATTATGATTAATAAACCTAAATAGAATAGGTTGTGCCATACTTGTTCTTACTAAATAAAACTATTTCATAGTTTTAACGGTTATTAAATGATTTATTGGTAAATATTTGCAAATTCTTCTATAACATTATACACCGAAACTTATTGACTTTTTTTATGTTTTTTTCCCTTTTTTGTTTTTGCTTTGGAGGGTGTTTAATTATTTTTCAATCGTTATTAATTTGTTGTTTTCTATTTAAAATGGCAAATATATAACTTTAGTACACACACTAGATGTGTGCTTACACAAAACGGTGACGATAAATAATACTTTTGACGAATAGTTTTTTCTTGGGAAATAATTATTAGATTTTATTATTTGTTATTATATAATATTCAATTACCACTTTGAAATAAAATATTTATGTTTAGATTTTATATATCTTGTGTGTTTGTACATTTAATGTAAATTAATTAATATTGATGTTTACTTTAAGAAATATAAATTAATTTGTATAAATGAATTTAATATTTTAAAATTGTCATTTTGTTCCAAATTAAATTTCTTAATAACCTTCGTTAATTCAAGTCACCAAACTTTTTGCAAGTATTAATGATTTATTTATTCATAATTGATTTGTATAAAAAGTTTTGTATCTTATACCTCTTAAAATTCAAGATATAATTAATATGCTCTGTAATATATATATATATATATATATATATATATATATATATATATATATATATATATATATATATATATATATATATATATATATAATCTTTCGATTTGAAAAGTCTAAATTTGGTTTCCCCCCCCCCCCCCCCCCTTCATTTTAGTGTGTGTACATATAATAAGTATTAGAAAAAGGTTGACAATTTTTATTTTATTTATTCAAGTAATTGTGGTAAGATAAAAGTTAAATCTCCGGAGTGTTGTTAGATTTATGTAACAAAAGAGAAACGAGTTTTATGCAGAAAAGTCATATTATTTTAGTAAATTTTTTAATAAAGTTCTAAATATGTTTTTAATAGGAAGGTCTCATTATTTTGGAAAAATCATATAATATGTTATTTCTTGTAAAAATAAGAAAATGACTTTTTTCTTAATTTGGGCAAAATATTAAATAATTTGTACATTTTTGTTAAAAAAAATCTTTTAGGAATTTATCAAAAAAATTCCAAAATAATGGGACTTTTCTTCATAAAACATGTTGAAGCTAAAACAAACAAGGCGAAATCCCATGAGCAAATAAATATACTCTTTGTCACTTGCTTCATTACCTTGTACTCACTCTTCATCACTTGCATGGGGTCGTTGGGGGGAGGCAAAGTGGGCAGCTGTAGCGAACAACTCATGTGTGGGGGTGTCAATCCCTGTATAGATCTATACACAACTACATCGCTCTCCCTTCAGGAAACTCTTGTTATAATTACAGGACTTAAAGTGTATGGTAGGTTGTTACGGTGAAGTCAGTGTCTCACTAGAGCATTAACGGATTTACGTAAAATTCGACTCCTTTATCGAATAATGAAAATGACATTACAGGTGTAATTTATGACAGAAGTTTTATGACACGTATTTTACAGGTTCCATAACATGCAGTTTATGACACGCGTTTTTGACAGTTTCAATAATACGTTGTTTACGACACGCGTCCAGTGAGTTTCATGACATGTTGTTCACGACATGCGAACTGTACTGTCAACAGTTTGTTTTGTATTTTCTATTGTGTAAACTCTTTATAAAATTTTGTATAAATAGTCAATAATAAAAATTTCTAGTAGTAAACATATCAATAATTTCTTGGGTTTTAAACCATCCAAAAATAGTGAAGACAAGTTTACGACTATTTTACTAATAAAATTATTTTTAGTAAAACATAAAACTTTGTATTTTGTTTAACATCTTTTTACTAGTTTGTAAGTTTGAACACACAATATTTTATTTTGGTCAACTCTAGTAAATCACGATTTTTATGTAGCTAATATATGATAATAACCTTTTTACACAAGAATTAGTTCCATATTCAACACATAACTATGATGCATGCAATTATGCAACGGACAAACTGTTTTTAGCATATAATAAGCTTGTAAATCACGATTTTAAAGTGTGGTATCATGAGGTTTTCAACATCATAAGCACAAATCATTACGTAAACAGGTGGGTGCATGTAAATATCCAAAGGGTAAACGAAACTTGACTAGAATTGTCCCCCCCCCCCCCTTCCCCCCAAAAAGCATGAAAAAACACGAAAAACATGGGGATATGAAGCTCACCTTGGTTAATTTGTGTGTGGTAGGGGGGAGAGTGAAGAAGATTCCAAGCCTAACTTTGAGCTTGAAGGGCTTCTTGAAGATGTTGGTGTTCTAGAATGTTAACACACGAAAAATGAGTGTAAACATGGTGATTCTAGCTTAAAGATGCACAAAACACTTATGATTGTGTTAAGCACTAGAGAGAGGTCGAATATACGTACCAAAAAGGCTCTAATTCCGACTTGGAGATGAAGGTTTTGAAGAAGCTTGAACTTGCTCTAGAGAATGTTTTAGAAAATGTGGAAATGGTGAGAGAGAAAAGGCCTCTCGGCCGCAACCCATAAATGGGGAGGGATATGACTTTTTCTTGATGCATGATGGGTAATAGGGTGCCATGCATGGAGGCATGGAAGCTAATTGTATGTAAGGCATGGAAGCATGAAGGGTAAAGTAGTGCAAAGGCATGATGTGACATCCTCATTTTCACAGCCAGAAAAGACCGATTTTATTTATGCTTTATAAAAATCAGAGTATCTCTTTTTAAGAAAAACGTTACGGAATTTGTTCTCAGAAAAACATGATAATTACATTATCAAAGCATTTCTGAAGAAAAGTATTTTTAATCTTTTTAAAACATTTGGGATGTCATCATCAATACCGAAAGATAAGCATAAACTGAACTTACATTCATTATCACTAGTGATTTATATTTCCTTAATCTCTCAGTGTAATGTGACTTCATATCAACACCTGTGATATAAATAAACTGAGTGGGTCAGGTTGGGAAACCTAGTGAGGACATAGAGATTTCAATCCCACAATGTTATATCATATATATAATTAGTGATGGGTTTTATACAAACAATCCTATGTGTGCATGCAACCTTAGAGTTGGATCTATGTTTTTCACTATTAGTTATACAACTTTATGAACACAAAAAGAAACCTGGCATGCTACTATTATTTTGAAATCCATATAAAAGAATATAATACATACCTTTAGTTGTTATATAGTGATAACAACTAGTTCCTTGAATTTCCTTAGCTCTTGAAAGCAAGTACGGCACGTGTAGTACCTCTAATAGCTCACAAACACACTAGGTGAAAGGACGAATATGGGAGAGAGGAGAGAAGGGTCTCTTGCCCTAGATTTCGTCCCTTTTAGGTTTTCTCAAGGCTTGGACGAAATCTTAGTGCCTTAGGGTGCTATTTATACGTAAGGCTAACTAGGGTTTCAAGGTGTAAACCCTAATCCCTAAGCTTAGGGCCTAAGCAAGTCCATGGACTCCTTTCCCTAAGCCCTTGGATGAAAACTCCTAGATCCTTATAGGATTTTCATTTAAGCCTTAACAAAGGTGATCCAATGGCCCAAAGCCTCAACTATTGAAGAATTACAAAATAACCCTTGCACTTTCAGTCAGTTCATTTAATCCCAAAATTAATTCTAAATTAATTTTTGATTAAATACTAACTAATAATATGATTCCTAATTAATATATTATTCATATAATATATTAACAAATCATATTTATACCCCAATTTATTATTCTTAACAATAAACCAGCCTCTCTCCTCAACAATCATCCTGTCTAGTCACCAGTGTGAAGGCAACCCAAAAGGACCATGCACCATCAGGTCAAGTACATACCAAAATAGTTATGGACTTAGACACTAATCCAATAGTCTCCCACTTGGATAAGTCTAATAACTATTCTGCATATGACTTCAGATCCTGATCTGCAATCGTAGCTTTCAAAAGTCGCAGTCAACTCTGATCTTATCAGAAGCGTGTCATTTAGATAAGGGATCATATATTCCTCCATTCTAGATATCGTATAGATGTGAGACATGAATTCGAATCATTCTCTCTATACTATTTCCCGACTTCCGATTTATGATGACTGACAACAGACTACAATTGAACACATCAAATTAGTCTCGGCTTGGCCAAGCGGTTAGGTGCCATCACTAAATCATCGAGGGGCCCACAGATATCGCTTCCACCCTACTTTGGATAAAAGGAATGGATAAACTTTGATTCAATGCTTGCTTTCACCTACTTACTGAATCACACACAACAATATGTTTTATAACACCAAGTTACTGGTGCGTTTACATATTATCAATGTGTAACCGACTCGCAAGATACAACTCACACATCTTAGTTTCAAGAATATAAGATGTTATCGTCTCACCAATCACTCATGATACAATTCATGAAGTGATCCAAGTGAGCGTGGGTTTAATCCAATGCTCAAATCATATTCATAAGCACTCATGAACGTTGCAGCAAACATTTGCTTATGTCTAACACACTTTAGACAATCCACACACCAATTCACGACAGTCTTCATTCATACCTACTTCCAACATATGAACGATTGTGGTCCGTTCGAATAACTTGATTATTCTGAAATAATTAATTATTTAGGAAGTCAAAACATGCAAAGTGAAACACATGAATAATATTAATCCCGTATGGCCCCAAACTCTGGGTATAAATAAAACATTTTATTTAATCACCATATTGATTACTCATTATTTGTTGTTTCGGGTAATCAACTTCTTACTTGAATTATAATAACAATTGTCCCATGCTCTTAGCATGCACACAATGTGTACCTACGGTCCTTACTTTGTGAAATAGATCAAATGAACACATTCCCAATCATACTCATTTCACAACTCCCAATCCTTATCACAAGTGTAAGAATATCAAATTCTTGCCACTTATAGAATATGCTAGATTCTAAAATTTTATGCAATGATCCTTTCGTAAAGTCATAGCTCAGAATCATCAAGACTTGGCCAATCTCTATCAGAAACAATTCTATAGATATGATGTCTCTCACTCAAAGTACATTCCTTTGAACATCCTTCTTGCATAAAAGTTTATAATCTAGACATAGATTCTCAATATTCGGCTCCCAATATGGAAACATTTCCATATTTTCCATATGACAACTCATTCTTAATAGAATCTTATCTATTCATAATAATGTCGATATGGTCCATCCAATACCATACTTCTAACTACTCACAAGCGACCAATCCTCAGCGAGCTTTGGATCGTCCTTTGATAGTTGTTTAATTATCTTAGTTAAAACGGATTCTTGTCCTTTTTCCCTCTTAATGCGCTAGACATTTGGAAAATTTTAGAATGGTCAAATATTATAGCATTTGCAATCGATCTTATACCTGACGCGTATGGGACATGATGCATAATGTTTTACATAAATATACGATACTTTATCAATCTTCTGCCATAATATCTTATGTGTCACGTTCTTATAATTCAAATTATGAAGAGGGATGCCATAATCATAATCGAAATTTTGAGAACGCACTATGTGTCCTTGACTAAATTTATTAACATTCCACAACCTAAGCCTTTAGATTTGAAAGGAAGCATAATATTCTCTCCCTTAATTATAGCAAAACAACTTTTCAACCCTTACGACTTTGCAAAGTATAACTCTTGTTTTCCATAATTAATATTACTAACTTGCAATACTTGCCTTAATAATCATACAAGCACAACATTTATGCTCCCACTATCATGATGATTATTATGATATAAGCACAACACTTATGCTCCCACTAGCTTTGACATGTATTCAGAAACCAGCTTAACTTCAAGAAAAACAATACCTATTGAATTTCTTAAGTTCATATTTCTAATACCTAATGTTTTGATAATCCTTTATCTAATCTTCTTAATCTTATACACATTTGCCTTAGATAGCTCATATGTGTGTCTACACAATTCAGACTAATTGCCAAATCTCACAATTCGAATCAGGGAAAGGGATACCGTAACGATAATCGAATTCAGGAATCCAATTTCACTATCACTATCTTCTTAAAATCTCTCTTAGTGAAAGCATTTCCTCACAGTCATTTTCATGAAGGAGTGAATCTTATGACACTTAGATTTTAATGGTGTATGTGTTCCTATCCATGTGAATTTGTCAAAACCAAAGTTTGCGACAAATCCAAACTCATATGGATTGAACTTTCTCAATCTTGATTTCTTGCCTTATGGTAACACGAGCGCCCACCATGTCTTCCAAGTAGCTAATCAGCTCACCCTTTCCTATCAATGTACTTTCCTTTGATCAAGGTGCTTGATTTTTATGCGTTCAAATGAGAACTCATTAACTCAACTGGAACGGCACAGAAACAAGATAGTGTCAACATGATAGGTCATGAACCTCAAGTCGTGTGCTAGTGATGATCGATAAGGTTTATTCTTGCTTTGTTCTTGAACTTTTCAAGGCCATTAAGACTCCCACTGACTCCTTGACATATAAGATTCTCTTGAAAATTTCTCGACAAACAAATATTCAACAGTTAGTGCAGATTTTAACAAGACAAAACACTTCACAAAATTGGTCCTAGTTGGTCTTTGTCTTATCCAAGACATCACAACTTTCCAATTTCAAATGTGCGAGAATAAGAAAACCTTTTTCAAATTCCACATTTGATGAATGTTATAAACCTTCTTAAGACTTGTCACTCAATGTCACAATCTTAACTCTAAGACTTGTTTTATAACGAAGTATGATTGACTTCTTGATTTAACCATTTCTTCAATTCTTGATTCCTCTTCTCAGACATACAATTGCACTAAGACTCACTTAGAGAATCAATTGAGATATGGTTCTTAATTATTAAGACCTATCATAAAACATAATAAAAGGTACTCTCCCATCTTCTTAGAATAGAGAAACTTTTATCTTTCTGCCTACTTGATTCTTCTTATTCGTTCTGCTATTGATTTAAAATCAATTCAGAACTACACTTATTCTTATAAGTATAATCATATTTACTAAACCTTTAGTAAATCATGACGAATATCTTTGTTACTCTTGTGGTGGACTTGATCAACACACAACTTTGTGTACTCGATCTGCTAGTCCTTCACTTGACACTTTGTCAATGAATTAGTCTAATTTCCAAATATGAAATTTCTCATTCATCATGCAACCAAGTTGCATGATTCCAAGTTTCTGTCCAATTGAAACTTTTGCGATGAGAAACTCTCCCTATTTGGTAAATTCTCGACATTTCCACAAATAACATAATTAAGAATCAAATCCATTATTGCTAATAATATAAACATTCAAACATCAATTTTTCATACACGTCATTGCAAGGATAAATAAATAATATAAAATGAAAATTTATTTTATTGCGGAAAAAATTGTCCTTACAATGCAATTCATTGAAAAACTATGCTAATACACATTTCTTAGCAATCTTATTCTAAATCCAAGTAGTAACTCAAGAATCTAATCTTGAAGTAATGCGATCGAAATCCATTTCTTCACGATTAAATTTCGCTCACTTATTCCCTTAAGCTTCCTCTCTTTTCTTCGATCCTACAAAACATCAATTGTAATCTTATCACATTATGTATTAAGAATCTAGAATAGGAACTTAAAAGAGTTAGTTAATGGATTTTACCTAAAGCAGAGCCATACGTTTTGACTCTCCCATCTCTTAGATCTCTTAGGTAAATAGGGCAACTTCGTCTCCAATGCCCCTTCTCTTGGCAATAAAAGCAAATTGACTCTTTTGGAACTGCACATGGAACTACTTCAGACTTTGCCTTTCTCTTATGATCAAACTTTTTGATCATGGCATGCCTTTCGTTGCATTGCCTATATCCATAGAGGTCTAGAAGGCAGATTCACCAATCAAATTTGCTTTTCCAGTGTGCCAAACCATTGCTGATTCAGTAGCAATAAGCATGTAGCTGAGATCTATAAAGGTCACGTCGTGGTTCATCATATAGTACTCTCTTACGAACTCACTATATGAGTTAGGAAGCAACTGAAGAACCCAGTCAACAGCCAGCTCCTCACAGACAACGGATCCCAACATTCTTAACGTATCAATGTGTGACGTCATCTCTAGGACGTGTGCACACACCGACTTTCCTTCTTCATGTTTACTTGCCAAAAGGGCTTGAGTGAGCTTGAACTTTTCAAGCCTTCGAACTTGTGGGTTAGGGAGAATAATTGGAGGAGGTGGAGGAAGTGAAGCATGATCTCTTGTTCCTCGATCGATTCATGGAATATCATCTTCATGTGGAAAGCTTGTTCCACGGGATTTAGGAATACCATAGTTGTCATACTTTGACATCTACAAAACGGGAGAAAACAAATTCAAGTTAGTTGATTGATTGATTCCTTAATAAATCACCCAAATGAGATACTAAGGCTAGGACCCAACACAATATTTCACAACTTTGGGAGAGGGATGTCGTAACCCAAATTGCAGAACATTTGAAGGTAAGTGAATGACAAATCACTAATTTTCCACCATGAAAAACAAAAAACAGTTTTAAGTTTTAAATGCTTTGAAAACTCCTAGATCCTTTGAGATTCATTGAACTTTTCAATGGCATGTTTAAATCTCGGTATACCCCTCGATTTGTGACTGGGATGTCGAGGATCACAAAACAGGGTGTGAATAACCAAGCAAACTTACATGGTGCCCCCATATGTTACAGTCACCTATTATATGTGCCGGTTAACCACACACGCTCCACCGAACTATGACAAACATTGAGTCACCCTTTGCTACCTTTGCTTAGAACCGTTTAGTGTGTCGGTTAACCACACACGCTCCACTAACGTCTTCGCAAGGGCACAAAGTGTAATTTCATGGAATTGCATCAATTCACTTTTGCCTAAAGTAACTAAGATTGGGAATTTGTAAAAGCATTTAGTTACTTTTGTACTTCATTATACTTATAATGGAAGGTTTCTGTCCTATCCTACCCGTTCGGCTAACGACCCTCCACTACTCAAGAGTGTGGTGGGTAAGAGTGGATACCCATTCAATCACCATTTTATAGGCAATTTCCTTAAACAACCCTTATAGACCAGCTTCGTGAATGAGGCCTACTAACGGTAAGACTGACTTTTACTCATACATATATAATATTAGACTTTTAGTGTTATATATAGTATAGGGTGTATTTTACACTTTTAAAATACTAGGTGGTCAAATTTAATAATTATACTTTTAATTTAATTAAAACCAAAACTTTATGGATTTATTAAATCTCTTTTAATTATACACTTTAATTAATTAATAAAACCATAAGGGTGTGATTTGAACTTTTCAAAACAATTCTAGGGTTTTAGAATTTAACATTTCTAAATTAAACTTTTAATCAACTTTTAAATTCAAAAGTTGAGGGTAAGTTTTGAAACATTTCAAAACATTAGGGTTTCAACTATTTAAATTTCAAAAACAAAACTTTTGAGTTCAAATTTAAACCATAAAACCTAAAGGGGAAAAATTGAAACTTTTTCACAAGATAATTGTAACAGCCCGAAATTTCCAGGTATTTATTTTGGATTTATTCATGGAAATTGTGAGTAGACTCGGTGAGTTGGAGCCCAGACTCGCCGAGTAGGATCGCGGATTTGGGCACGAGTTTGCGTCCGGACTCGACGAGTCCAAGAGTGGACTCGGTGAGTCCACGCTGTGTGGTGAAACCCTAATTTCCGGGGTTTGCGGCCTATTTAAAGGGGCTTATGGCCGTCATTTGTGCTCACCCAACCCTTAGAGAGAAACCCTTGTGTGCTTGAACGTTTTGAGAGAGAGAGAGAGAGAGGAAGCATTCTTGACCTTGTGTGTGTCATTTAGCAAAGAAGGAGAAGATTCTAGGCAAGAGGAAGCAAAGGAGGTTGCTATTTCGTGGATTTGAAGCTTAGATCAGCAATCTAGAGGTATGATTTCGGTTTATCTTCTGTTTTGTGAAGTATAATGGGATTTAGGGTTTCTTATGGACATTTATGGGATGTTTTGATGCCAAATAGTTCCCTTCTTGTGTTGAGGCTCTGGATCTGGATCCATAGAGGTCCAGAGAGCCTCACTCATCAAGCTTTATGTATAGCAATGGAGTTTATGACCTTGTGTTGTAGTATTTGAGTCAAAAACAACATATATGGTCACATAGAGATTGTATGTGCATCAAGATTGTAGCTTTACGTGCTAAATAAGCTTGGAAGGACTGGATCTATGGGTTAATGGACTGGATATGATCTTATGAGCAAGTTTGAGTCATTGCATGGCACGGACTCGCCGAGTCCGAAGAACAGACTCGGCAAGTAGTATGAATAATGCCCGACCACACAGCGAGTGGTCTTGCCGAGTAGAGGAGGGTTGACTCAGTGAGTCAGGGGAGAATCAGAGTGGTCAGGAGGACTGAGTCAAGCTGGAATCGCCGAGTTGTTCTTGAGACTCGGCGAGTTGAGTCGTGGTGGCCCCACAACTCATGCCAAGTGGAACTCGTCGAGTTGGAGAGAATGCTCGACGTGTCAAGAGAGGATTTCAGGGAAATCAGTGTATACGCTCAGACTCGCCGAGTCGCCATAATGCACTCGCTGAGTCCGGTCAAAGTTGAACATTGACCTAAGTTGACTTGTTAAAGAGTACTCAACCTTAGTTGGGAAAGTGTTAATTAGAGATGTATTGTGATTTAGGATGACTTTAGCTCGGGGGATCGAGCACTAGTGATTTCAGGATTCACGACTTACCGAGACGCGAGGTGAGTCTTCTCACTATACTTTACCTTGAGTAGGTAACCAAAGTTATGTGATAGAGTGTTTGTATGCTATGTATGTTATGTGTTGTACTGCATTATTTCTATGTGATTTATGTTGTGCATGTTTACAGAGTTAGAACCTGAGGGTTCACAGAGTTTGGGTGCACGGACCCACAGAGTTATAGCCTCGAGTGGCTAATATGTGTTATATATGGTATTTTGGGGAACTCACTAAGCTTTGTGCTTACAGTGTTTGATGTTAATGTTTCAGGTACTAGTGACGACCGCGGGAAGGCGCCGACTTGATCCGTACACACACATGGAGTTTATACATTTGGGATCTTGGGATTTTGTATTTACTTGAATTGGATAATTAAATATGGTTGTTTTATGAATATTAAATGAATTATGTTTTATGAAAATTTGAAAATTTTGTTTTGAAATTTACGGTGTTACAATAATTCAAATCTAAATTACAAATAATCAAACTTTATCTAATAAAACAAATGATTATCTAAATTTTGACAATTATCTTCTATTTTGGTAAGGATAATCACCAAATATTGATAAAATTCGAATTTTATTACAAAAACACGTTTATGGTAATTATCGAAAGCCAAAACAGGAAGAAAATCGCGAAAACGAGCTGTCAGACCCTTTGACTCGTCAAGTCTGGACCTGGACTCGTCGAGTACAGCTGACTCAGCGAGTTCACCAAGTGACTCGGCGAGTCAAACACTCAGAAGCCAAAAATTTCGATTTTCAGTGATAATTTCAATCAAATAAGCATCAATACAATAGAAACCAATCAAGGCTCTGATACCACTGATGGGTTTTAGCCATAAGAACATCCTATGTGCTCATGCAAACCCTAATGCTTGGATCTAGGTTTCTCTATTGTACATGCAATTCATCCAAGACTTTAAACCCTAGATCTAACATACAATTAATCATATTAACTTGTGAATGGGGTTTAGATCTTACCTTGATTGTTATGTAGCAATAACAATCTCAAATCCTCCTTGTAATGGCTTTAGAAAGCTTAGAGTCACAATTATCACTCCTCTAATGGTTCACAAACACCAAGAGCAAGAGGATGAAGAATAAGGAGAGAGGAGGCTGCCCAAAATGTCCAGAAACCCTAGAGGAACTCTTAGCCACGTTTTTGGGGCTTAAGGGTACTATATATACATGTAGGCTATTAGGGTTTTCAACTAGGAAACCCTAATCTGACTGCTTAAGCCCTAAGCAGCCCATGGACCCTTTTAGAATAACCCTTGGACGATTTCTAATGGGTTTCCCCATGGAATTTGTCCAACCTATTATTCCAAGGTGATCCATAGCCCAAATGCAATTATCTTATAATTATAGTTCCAGTCCCTTAAGTTTAATTAATCTCTTTTAGCCACAAAACTAATTATCAATTAATTCTTGACTAATATTAACAATATGATTTCTCCTTTAATATATTATTCTCATAATATATTAATAAATCATAATTAATCCTCTATCTCCATAATTCATCCTATCAAGTTGCTTTGGTGAAGGCAACCCAAAAGGACCATGCACCATCGGGTCAAGTACATACCAACATAGTTATGGACTTAGACACTAATCCAACAATATTTTGATTACGTTATAGATGAGTACGAAAAGAAGCATGGAAATTCATGGCAGAACATACAAGCAGATATCACTGCTCAATGGTCATATCTTAATGATGCTTTAACCAGGTTTCAGGTTTGAGGTAACATTTAACC